>NC_053163.1:139474764-139668232 GCF_016835505.1 Polypterus senegalus | reverse complement strand
AATCACAAATAAACTTAACATTTATATACACACACATCCATCTTTGGGATGTGAAGATTAAAACCCATGCAAGCACATTACAAATATTCAAATTCCATAAGTCTGGAGGTCTGAAGCTGCAGTGCTAACTGGGCTTTACTGACCCATAAGTGTAATGTAAATTTTTTGGGGCATGGTTTATTCATCCATTTTCAGAACCAGCAGCACTAGCTCACCAGTAATTGCAACCAATCCTGGCCACAAATATTCATAAGGCAGAATCTGACCAGCCAATTCATTCGTTTCAGAGGTGAACTGAATGTAAATAACATCAATGAGAAGGACTCACAGATAGATGTTGTAGGGGTCTCATCACTATCAAGTGTGCAAAAGCGATCAAAAAGGCAAACTGGATGTTAGGTTGTACAGTGCGATGTGTGAAGTGTAAAGGGAGGTTATACTTAAGTGATATAACAGTGAGGCCTCAACAAGAGTACTACAGTGAGGCCTCAACAAGAGTACTGTGTACAGGTATGGTCTCAAAGTGACAGAAAAGTGCTAGAGAAAGTCCAGAGAATTTGACTAGGCTGGGAGATAGGAGGACTTAAACCTTTTCAGTTTTGGAAAATGGATATTAAGAAGTGACATGATCAAAGTGTTTAAATTTACGAAGGGAATTAGTGTAGTGGATGATCCCATCTGTTTTCTTTAAAATACATTTGTCAAGAAGAACAGTTGGAAACTTAAGGGCTGATTTCACTCTGACGTTAGAAACATTTTCTTCATGCTAAGAACCACAGACACATGGAATAAATTACCAAGTAGTGTGGTGGAGAGTAGAATTTTAGGGATCTGCAATTCTCTGCTTTATTTTATTTTAGACAATCAAGGTGAATAGGATGGACAAGCTAATGGACTGACTGACCTGTTGTTGTGACATTTGTTCTAATCTTCTAATTGTCTTGGAGTTAGCTACCATAAACAAACTTTTTTTTTTCCTGGATAGCAACATGATCTCATTTTATACATTTTTTTAAACCTCAATAATTGGGGCTGTGTCTTGTCTTACATGGCAGAAGAAATATTCCCAGTGAACAAACAACTGTCTACAGTTCTAAAGAATACATATTAGCTTGGAAAAAACTTTGCATCACTGTCTCCTAACTTACGTCGGGTTAATTTTTCAGAATAGGAAATAAAAGAGTAAAAGATTCTAAAACTATTGGAAAGCCTACTTACCTATAGTGCCCATTATCATGTCAGCTACCTAAGAACCACCAAGTGCAACTGATGCATCATTTGGTCCAAACTGGTAAGGAAATAAAAATATGAGTAAAGCCCAAAACAAAGTCATGCATCAATGTGTCAAAAATTGTTCTGGAGAATTGCCATTCATGCCAAATCAGCCTGGTAGGCCCAAATGTATTGTGAGGGTCTGCTGGGAACGTCTGGCAGCGTCCCCTGTCAGAAGTAGTTTCAACTCCCACCTCAGACTTTGACCACATTCCGGGGGAGGTGGGGGACATGGAGTCCGAATGGGCCATGTTCTGTACCTCTATTGTGGAGACGACTGACCGGAGCTGTGGCCAGAAGGTGGTCGGTGCCTGTCATGGCAGCAATCCCCGAACCCGTTGGTGGACACTGGCAGTGAAGGATGCCGTCAAGGTGATGGAGTCCTACAGGACCCTTTTGTCCTGTGGGACTCCGGAGACAGCTAGACAGATAGGTACTGGCAGGCCAAGCAGAATGCAGCTTCGGTGGTTGCTGAGACAAAAACTCGGGCGTGGGAGGAGTATGGGGAGGCCATGGAGTTCGACTTTGAGGAGATTCTGGCCCACCATCCAGCGTCTCAGGAGGGGAAAGCAGTGCAGCGTCAACACTGTGTATGGTGGGGATGGTGCACTGCTGACCTTGACTCGAGACGTTGTGGGTAGGTGGGGGGAGTACTTTGAAGACCTCCTTAATCCAACTAACATGCCTTCCAATGAGGAAGCAGAGCCTGGTAACTCGGAGGTGGGCCCTACCATCCCTGGGACCGAGGTCACCGAGGTGGTTAAAAAAACTCCTTGGTGGCATGGCCCCGGGGGTGGATGAGATACGCCCGGAGTTCCTCAAGCCTCTGGATGTTGTAGGACTGTCTTGGTTGACACGCCTCTGCAACATCGCATGGACATCGGGGACAGTGCCTCTGGATTGGAAGACGAAGGGGGACCGGAGGGTGTGTTCCAACTACAGAGGGATCATACTTCTCGGCCTCCCTGGAAAAGTCTATTCGGGGGTCATGGAGAGGAGGGTCCATCAGATAGTCGAACCTTGGATTCAGGAGGAACAGTGTGGTTTTCGTCCCAGTTGAGGTACAGTGGACAAGCTCTACCCCCTTGGCAAAGTTCTGAAGGGTGCATGGGAGTTTGCCTAACCAGTCCACATGTGTTTTGTGGACTTGGAAAAGGCATTCGACTGTGTCCCTTGGGGAATCCTGTGGTGGTGCTCCGAGAGTATGGGGTACCGGACCCCCTGATAAGGGCTGTTCAGTCCCTGTACAACCGGTGTCAGAGCTTGGTCCGCATTGCCGGCAGTAAGTCAAACCCTTTTCCCATGAGAGTTGGACTCCGCCAGCGCTGCCCTTTGTCACTGATTCTTTTATGGACAGAATTTCTAGGCATAACCAGGGCATTGAAGGGGTCCGGTTTGGTGGGCTCAGGATTTGGTCACTGGTTTTTGCAGATGATGTCATCCTGTTTGCTTCATCAGGCCGTGATCTTCAGCTCTCTCTGGATCGGTTTGCAGTCAAGTGTGAAGTAGCTGAGATGGGAATAGGCACTTCCAAATCTGAGACCATGGTCCTCAGCTGGAAAAGGGTGGAGTGACCTCTCAGGGTTGGGAGCGAGATCCTGCCCCAGGTGGAGGAGTTCAAGTATCTCGGGTCTTGTTCATGAGTGAGGGAAGAATGGAGCGTGAGATCGACAGGCAGATCAGTGCGGCATCCACAGTTATGCGAGCTCTGCATCGGTCTGTTGTGGCGAAAAAGAAGCTGAGCCATAAGGCAAAGCTGTCAATTTACCAGTTGATCTACGTTCCTACACTCACCTATGGTCATGAGCTGTGGGTAGCGACCAAAAGAACGAGATTGCGAATACAAGCAGCTGAAATGAGTTTCCTCCGTGGGGTGTCTGGTCTTTCCCTTAAAGGTAGGGTGAGAAGCTCGGTCATCCAGAAGGTGCTCAGAGTAGAGCCACTGCTCTTCCGCATTGAGAGGTGTCAGTTGAGGTGGCTCGGGCTTCTGATCAGGAGGCCTCCTGGATGCCTCCCTGGTGAGGTGTTCCGGGCACATCCAACCGGGAGGAGGCCCCAGACACGCTGGAGTTACAATGTCCTTTGGCTGGCCTGGGTACACCTCGGGATTCTCCCTGTAGAGCTAGTAGAAGTGGCCAGGGAGAGGGAAGTCTGGGTATCTCTGCTCAAGTTACTGCCCCCACGACCCAATCTCGGATAAGCGGAAGAGGATGGATGGATGAAAACATTCAGAGTAAAACTTGTAGCACTGGGCCCATGGACCAACTCTGGGCTAGGGCTGTCAAATTATAGAAAAATGAGGGTTAGATTTTCGTATTAAAAATCACCAGTAAATATTCGAGTATGTTAAAAAGCAGGTTAAGAGTTCTGTGTGTTACTACGCTATCTGTCAAAAGTTTTGGAACACCTCTGTTTTTTTTTTTCCTTTTGGGTATTTATGCAAATGATAAGTCAAGGAATTAAGTGTGAAAAATTTTATATAGATTTTTGATTTATCAAAATAGCTACCTTTTGCTGATATAACAGCCTAACTGTGGTAACCCTTTTGATCAAGAATGCCAGTCACTCAGTGCAAGTCACCAACTCTGCCTCTAGCAAAAAAAAAACGCTAGATCATCACACTTGCTCCTCCACGTTTGACAGCTGGTGTCACACACTGAGGAACCTTCCTTTCACTAACTTAATGGTGTACAACAAGAGTTTCTTCCAGTCTGCAGTAGTCCACAGCTGATAATTTTAAGGGCATATTTTGTCCTTTAAGGAATGGCTTTTTTACTGCCACTCTCCATATCAAAACTGAAAGCACAAAGTCTCCTCTTCACAGTAGAAACTGAGACTTGCTTTAATTAACCTGCATTGTTAAGCTCTGCTTGTATTGTGAGGTGCCCATCACACAGGCTGGTGTTACTCAGAAACTTGTCTTCTGATTGGCTTGTGACTTTGGATCTGTCAGATCTCTTCCAGTTGCCTTTGACTTGTGTACTTACTGCCACTTTGAATTTTTTTTTGCAATTTCTCTATCAGGGTTGCCCAACTCCAGTCCTGGAGGGCCATAGTGGCTGCAGGTTTTCATTCTAACCTTTTTCTTAATGATTGACCTGTTTTTGCTGCTACTTAACTTCTTTTAAATTCATTGTAATTGACTTGCTCTTGAAGACTCAGACCCCTCAATTGTTTCTTTTCCTTAATTAGCAGCCAAACAATAATGAGATACAAAATGAGCCAAAACAGGACCAGCAAAACTGTGACCATCATGCAATATCTGAAAATAAAGAAAGGTGAAGGTCTCAGGAATGCTGATCTGCTCTTAGAAAAAAGAAAATCCACAATTTCGGAAATGTCTGCTATTGCACAATGAGAGCAGCAACAAGCCATGGAGTTAAAGAAGAGGTTTAATTAACAAGGTTGGAGTTGGAGGCCCTGATGTAGTCGGTCTTCTGTTGGCTCCCTCACTTCACATTTCACTTCTGTCTGGGTGCCATTTAAGGAAAGAAATGAAGCAATTCAGAGGAATGACAAAGAAAGATAAAGATAAGGGAAACAAATCTTAAAAACCAAGTCAATTAAAATTAATTCAAAAGAAGTTAATTAGCAGCAGAAACAGATCACTAATTAAAGGGTTAGAATGAAAACCTGCTACCACTGTGGCCCTCCAGGAATGGAGTTGGGCACCCCAAATGAAAGGCCTACGCTTCTAAGGATAATAATGCTCTGTCACATTTCATTTGTTAATTGCTGTTTTCTTGCCATTATCACTGGACTTTACAACTTTATAGAGTGTAATATTGTCCAAGTAGTATTTCAGAGGGTGTAGTAACATTCTTTTCCATTTATTAAGATAGACAGTGGGTTTTTAAGTAATTTGCAGAAGTTGGGACACCTGTGCAAAATGGTTGCTTCCACTTGATGGATAAGGTCTCCAGGACTATAAACAAATCCAAATCATATTATGTGATGTCATCCATTGATAAATTCTGCTCTGTACTTCTAAATTTTTTATACTGTATTGAGAATTAGTTCTGTTCTGTGTATTGTATTGACCCCCTTCTTTTTGACACCCACTGCACGCCCAACCTACCTGGAAAGGGGTTTCTCTTTGAACTGCCTTTCCCAAGTTTTTTTCCATTTTTTCCCTACTGGGGTTCTTTTTGGGAGTTGTTCATTGTCTTCTTAGAGAGTCAAGGCTGGGGGGCTGTCAAGAGGCAGGGTTTGTTTAAGCCCATTGCGGCACTCCTTGTGTGATTTTGGGCTATACAAAAATAAATTGTATTGTATTGTACTTGCAAGGCTTAATTTACTTTAAATAGGTTACAACATACTTCTGTATGTTGTAACCTATTAACTCCCTGAAGAATACCTATCTGTAATATTTTGAAATTTCCCGTTTTTCCTAACCTAATCTTTAACTTTAAACCTCTGGTAGTTTACTGCTTACCTTTTCACCATTTTAAGTCATTCATTGCATTTCAGCTAATTACATTTGAAGAAAACTGGAAAAACAGAGATTGTAAAATTTTTGACTAGTTGTGTATGTGAACATTTATATTTAGCTTGACTGTTACTATTATATTTAATGGGAACAATGATACAAATAAACAATTCAAATTAAAAAACCAGCTGATTATGGAAGTGATGCGCAAAACATAGAAGTATTGCATTATATGTGTCTGTAGTAAAACAATGCCAAAATTAATGCAAGGTTTAAAAAAAATAAAAGCAGTTCTTTTACAATCAAAAGTCAGAATTTGCCTTCAAATTATAAAGTTTTCATATAGGATTGAATTATATTCAAATAGTGGTGTACATTCTGAAATCGTTGAGCTATGTTCTTTGAATGAAAATGTGCAATAGAAATAATTGTTGTTGTTACTCTGGACAGAGTGCACAAGGGGGCAGTTCTGAGTTGCCAAACAAGTCTCTCTGCCAGTTGTAGTGTATAAGTGTTTCACATTTCTGACATGTGCAGGTTAGTAAGAGCTAGCTGTACTAACAAAAAAAACAAAAAAAACACGAGAGTCCATACTTTTGATTCTCAGTAGCAAAAGGTTTATATAAACATTTTGCAGCAGCATATTGTCAGCCCATCAAAACTGGATCCATTCTGCCACCTTCAACACTGTGTATGCAACCTTCTCTTAGGCTAGTTACCTACATTTCTTCCTGCCATCAGTCAACAGCATCCTACCAAATCTTTCTTTGCATCTGGTTCTATGGAAAAACACAGTTTAATACCTTCACTCTTACATCTTGGCTGAAGAAGGGGCCCCCCCGAGTTGCCTCAAAAACTTGTATATTGTAATCTTTTTAGTTAGCCAATAAAAGGTGTAATTTTGCTTGGCTTTTCTTTACATTCATAATGGCTAACACGGTACAACACCCTAGTACTACTACCTTCAGTCTTGTATTTTTGCTCATGTTTTGTTAATGATGCAAAGACAACACATTCTTATTTCAAATGAACTTACGCCTGATCTTTTGGTTAATACCAGAATTCATGTACTTAGATGGCTTGGTTTTGGTGGTGTTGTGTCAGAGAAGGAGATATCTCTGCTTCAATATTGTGCCCAGTGAAAATCCTCAAAGTAATAACGAGCCTGTGGAACTCCACACCATGACACAGTCCAGGATTACAGCCGTGGTGCCTGTAGAGATTAATGGAAATGCTAACCATTATGCAAAAGTGTAGGTTACAGTTAAGATGTTAGTTTGATTTTTATTAAACACTAGCAAAATACCTGTGCTTTGCAGCGGCGAAGTACTGCATTAAAATTTTTATTAAGAAAATTAAACCTTTTGAAACTGAGGGAAAATATGCCAATAATTATTTGTTAAGGATCTCTTTGTATACCACATTGTGAGTTCAGCCCTCTAGTTGTAATATGAGCAAGCTGTGCGCTGAGCTTACTCTTGAGCATGCAATGTACAGTTGGCCATGCGAACAGTAATCTTGTTTCAAATCTCACAGCTTGGATTGCTGCTGTCATAATCAGTTTGAGTTTCATGGTTTGTTTCAAGTACGACAGTATTTGCAGGACTTGTGTTGAAGTGACATTCGGCATCTGTCAAGCATTGTAAGCACACAACCGGTTTCATCGATAACTTCACATCCAGCTTTTGAGAGTTTAAACATTCATAAACATCAAAGTGTCCACTACTGAAATTGTAATCTGTGAATCTAAGATGTTTAAGAGGCATTGGAGGTTGTCGAAAGGCATAAAATATTTGGCCATTTCGGTACACTTGAAAGCAACAACCGAACAATTCAGCGGCAGCCATCAACTCGCATGCAGAACCATAGGTGAAGGGCTTAAGCATTTCACTCTTCTAGTGCTCCTGTGTAGTATAATTATCTCCTGTACCGTCATCAGTCCACACCTTGAACCTGTCCCAGTCATTCAATACATAAGACACAATGTTCCTCTGGATATCAAGAGTGAGCCTGATATGGCCGTGCAATATGTAACAAAGAGAATGGAAAAGGCAAGTGGTAAGTGACAGTTCTTTGATCAATGGTGATCACTTCGATAGACGTGTTATGGGGTTCTGTTGGAATGATAAAGGTAATTGGTACCTGAACAATGTAAAGCAAGTCTAAAATACCTACACAATAACTATAATCGTAATAAACGAACAACAAAACAGCGGAGAAGCCATGGATTAAATAAAAAGGCTGTAGTTATCAGCAGGGAGACGTGAATCCCGTGGCGAAGCAAGGAAGGGAATGTAGAGACTGGAGCGGTCTTATATAGGCAGGCAGCCAACAACGTGGGAGGCGTTGGGATGGGGGACCCAACGCCCCCTCACACGGTGACCGAGCTGCAGGCTATGGATGTATAGATGTACGTAAGTAGGATTCAGTTAGCGTTGGGAACTCGCGTACCAAATTTCTTGAAGATGGGCCCATAAGTAACAAAGACCGTTGAAAAGTTAAATATGGCGGCTGACAGTGGCACCACTGAAATAAGTACGTACATCGGTTTTGGTTAGCGCAGGGAAGCCACCTACCAAATTTTGTGAAGATGGGGTCAGCCTTCTACCTACACGGGAAGTTGGAAAGTTCAATATGGCGGCCGACAGTGGCGTCATACCATCGAAATAAGTACGTACATCGGTTTCGCTTAGTGCAGGGAAGCCGCCTACCAAATTTCGTGAAAATGGGGCCATAAATAAGAAAGTTCAACATGGCGGACATTGTCGACTGTTATGACGTTACGTGTAGAATTTCGAAATGAAACCTGCTTAACTTTTGTAAGTAAGCTGTAAGGAATAAGCCTGCCAAATTTCAGCCTTCTACCTACACGGGAAGTTAGAGAATTAGTGATGAGTCAGTGAGGGCTTTGCCTTTTATTAGTATAGATATTCAAGGTAGTGTTAACCACTGCAGTGTTCTCCCAAGAAATTTTTTCTAGCCGGGTGGGATGGGGAAATTTGGTGGTGTGGAAAATTAAATGTGCACTATTGTTATTAGTTAATTATTATTAATTATTTTCCAAAGCTCAATATGACTTCTTTAAGGTTTGACATTTGTGAAAGAATATTTTTATTAAATTTAAGAAGTATCCAATTCAGGATCCTGCAACCCTAACAAAAATTTTAAATAATTGTTATGACAAACCAACAGGCACAAGTATTGTCGCTGTCAGGAAGAAAAATAAAAACATTGAAGAAAAAAAAAAAGCATAGGGAACCTAATGAAGAAATTTTTAAAATATTCTTCAAAGCCAACATTCATATGCAGAAGGTGTCTTCAGTTAAATATTCTTCTTTTCTTCCTAGAGGCCCAGTTGTCTGAAGCTTTCCCATAATCAAAGTTCCCAGGATCTGGGCCCTCCAAGGAGATCACTCGTACACTGCCGTAGTGACTGTACTGCAAAGTCATCAAACAGCCATCTAGTGTCACTGGCCATTTTCAGCTTAATCTGGGGAATGTTCAGAATATTTTTAATTTCCGTTAAACTAGCCATCCTAACTGAAGAATGTTGGAAGAAATGGAACAGCTGCCTTAAGATGTTCAGTTTTGTTAAATAAGGTACAGCAGCTGCAGCTTGGGCACTTGCAAGGGCCAATCAGTGTTTTTACACAGTGGCAGTTGACCAAGAGTCCAGATATTTATCTCTAAGAAGTTTTGTCACACCTTTCTGTTTCCCAATCATAACAGCCGCTCAATCTGACCCTAGTCCAACCAAATTAGCAGTTTTCAAGCCTAGAGTGTCCATAGTCTCACTCAGTGTGTTGGTTGTAGTCTCCGCTATGCCGTCAATCATATTGCGGGTTGATACAAAACTAACTCTGACCTCTTTAGTGACCTGGCAAACATATTTAATGTAAATAATTGTTTTACATCTAAAATATATGTGGTTTCATCACACAGAATACTGAAAAACTTGTGTGTATATTTTTCAGTATTAGATTTTATTTCTGATTCTAAAACATCCAGCAACTCTTGCATTATTCTTTCAGAGGTGTAATCTGCATTTTTACCAACATTAAGACTTTTGAGTGGGAAAGGGAGATCCTGTTGGATTTTCAGTTCACACTTGCACTACGGCAGGTACGCATTCTTGACATTTCCACTTTATTCTCTCCATTTATGTCGAGATTAAATTCGACATGTTGACTTCATTCTTGTAGTTTGTCATTAAAGTAGATCATAAACTAAACTTCATCTTAAAATGAATGTTTAATTTACTAGATTTTCTCAAAACCCTGTCATAAGTTATGTAGCAACATGTCGACTTTATTCTCGTCGTAAGTGTCAAGATTAAAAAGTGGAAATGTCGAGAATAAAGTCAACATCTCAACTTTATTCGACAGTTTTTTTTTCTTCACTTTGTCCGTATTTTTTTTTCCTTCACCATGGCCCTAATCCGCTTCTGTACAAAACCCTTTGCAATTCAGTGACAAAACTTTTGCTCAGGACACAGTGTTTGCTGCAAGGGCTTCTGCACACTTTTTGCAATATGGACGCAGGTCCAAATATGAGCAAATATAAGAACGGCAGATTGGGTCACTTTAAACAGGAACCACAGTGAGTGCTACAAGGATTTTTGCACACAGAACACACCTAATGCTTAAACAACTGTATGTGTATATATTAGTTTGCTTTGTACTTAACAAGAGAGCTGCTGTACGCTCAGCTGCACCATACAGACTGCGCTGACGCCGAGAACAGAGATCACTTCCTGACGCCTTTTTTCTGATATCTGACAGGCTAGTTTCACTAGACTTTTTTTTTTTATTATCAGACCTCCTCTTACCCGCCCACCTCCACATCCTTTTTGCTTGTGAACTGCCGCTCCGCTCCCGCTATTAGCATGTACAGCCCCATCTCGCCCGCCAACCTCTCCATACTCCTCACAACTGTATTAAGCTGCTATACCTGCACTATTACCATGTACAGCCCGCTCTCGAAAACCCCACCTCCCCATACTCTTTGCTTGTGAACTCTGCCCCGCCTCGACACCTATTAGCTTTAGCAGTATTTGCCCACCTGCTCGTCCCTTGCCATCTCTGCAGATCATTAGATCTGCCTGTGCCTGCAGAGCTGCGGTTGTCATCTCACAATGTCATGCGAGATGACAGCCTGGTGCTCAACTAAATTAGCCGGGCGGAGTGCCCAGCTAAAAGACGCTAGGGAGAACACTGCACTGTGCCTCAATGCATAAGACATTTTAAGATGTTGGTTTAACTTTGTGGATTTCACTTTTATGCGGAAGGTCTTCAAACCTTTATATATATAAAAAAAAATAAATAAATAAAAAGCAATGTCTGTCAATGCAGATTAATATTTATCAACACTGCAAAAGTCATATCAAAAATTCCAAATTAATTCTTTGCATTTATATAGCGCTTTTCTCACTACTCAAAGCGCTCAGTAATGGCAGGTTAAGGGCCTTGCTCAAGGGCCCAACAGAGCAGAGTCCCTTTTGGCATTTATGGGATTCGAACCACCAACCTTCTGATTGCCAGTGCAGATCCCTAGCCTCAGATCCACCGCTCCACCATTGTGTTTTCTTCCACCGCATGCTGCCATCAGTTTACAAAGAATTAAAATAGGTTTTTGGAATTACATATACTTCTAAACAGTAAACTATCCCATACATGTTCACTCACAAAAAGGACATTGAAAGTGTAATATTCTATGCACAGAGTTCAAAAGACTTATTTTAAAAAAATCAATACTAAAACTTAATATTTCATACTATGTTTGCAATAACCAGTTTCCTATGCATTAATATCTGCATTTACATTTTGTCTGGAATGATAGTAACACCTTTTGATTCCCTTTACATTACAAAAATTAGTAGTGGAAACTGAAATTACTAACACCCCTTAATAAATCAGAACCATCATCTCTACCATCCTTACATTGTCCGTGTTACTTCATGTGTCAGACTTCCTCCTGCACAGTTACTTAGCTGGGAATTTAAAATTACTGTCCCAGCTCGTAAATGTGTCATTAGTATTGTATAAACTTATCTTTTCCCATATTGTTATGATAAGTGTGTTGTGCTTTCCACAAGAAAAACAAAATGGATGGACAGCTAGATGCAAGCCTTAATTGCTACTAGTATATATATATATATATATATATATATATATATATATATATATATATATATATATATATATATATATATATATATATATTTTTTTTAAATATAACTAATAACTTTATACATTATAATGAAACAATTAATTTTAATCTGTTCAGGTCATTTTTAGCATGCCCAAAATAGACTCTAGTGGTCTCCACAGTTTATATCAGTTATAATTCAGTAAACATTGCTGCCTTGCTTCTGACTATTGCCATTCTTTTACAAATGTGTTTGGATTTAACTTATCTTGGTGAAAACACCCACCTTAATATTAATGTAGAAAGTTAATAGATGTACTTTTCTTTAAGAGTCACCCTTAAAACTGTTAAAGATAATAGGTAACCAAACAAAAAAAGATGAGCCAGTAACCAACTAAATTATGGGAACAGGATTTATTCCCATGTCAAAACAAGATTACTCTCCCTAGTTTTCCACCCACCTTTTTTCCCCTCATACCACCTGGGATCAAGTTCACAGCTCAAATTCTACTTTAACATTACAGTTCTAAAATTGTTTTTTTATTAAGTACCAACCTTTTGCCGGAGAGATACAGACAACAGCTTTAGGGGGTTATTGTACATGTACATGAAATTGATTGTGTACTTTCTTCCTAGTTTAAAACTACAGCTTAAGGGAAGGGACCTGGCGGTCAGATTGATATAACATGTATATGCAAAGGGAAGTCTGAAATACACAACTTTCTATGCCAAAAAAAAAGGAAAAATTGTACATATTTACAGCAACTATCTCTCATGTGTACATATTTTAGAGAAAGTGGAAGTGATATCACCCCTAAGCATTTAGCAAAATGCAGCCAAACCACCTAAATAATGACTCACAAGGATAACAAGTCATATCACCAGCCGTTAACAATGTGTTTTGACACAGCAAACATATGAAACCTCAAAATCGATGAATATGACATATACAGTACACTCTACTGTAGTTGCCTTTTAAGAGGCCCAATGCTGCATATTTGCACTGAAGAGCTCACTTGCGTAACCCCAAACCCCATAAGTTTATATAGCCTGGCTGTTGTCACTTCTCAGGATTATAAACCATTGCAATCCCACATTGTCAATAATTGCATTAAGTAAAAACACAGGTGACATTGATACCCTGCATACAAAAGGGCACAAGATTTATTGTTTTATTGACTATTCATAACCGAATGGTTTCATAGGGCATGGCTGGTTTAGTTGTGTAAATGGTCATATACAAAGCAAGTGTTTAGAGACCAGATTATTTTGGTTCTTGATGACTGGCTTATAACCCAATTTAAGCTTCCAAGGGCCATTCTCTTTGAACAATGTGGCACACATAATCGTCCACCCCCAACCTCACTCTTCACAACTCTGTATTTTGCACTAGTATGGTTATTTCATTCTAAGGCATATGTAAGTGCTTTACCCAATTCCCTTGCAGCTGTCTCACCTCTCACATCTGCATCATCAAACTGTTCTAGCATAATGCCGCATAATAAGGCACCTCTGATTACATAGGGCATCCTCAGATCAAACTCAGAAAGCTTAAATATACTCTACCTCACCCTTTCTGTTGCACTCATACAGTGCTGGTAAGGAGTGATCAGTTTCTCCACCTGTACCTTGAAATTGTTCCTAACAATTTTTATTTATTTATTTTTTTTCAATTTCAGGTATGGTGCAGCCAGTAGAGCTCACTGCATTTAAGGCAGCAGTAACAGGTAACCAATCAATGTTGTTACAGAGCGGCAAGTGAATGGGGATCATGACGTGTTCACATACATACGAATAAGAGGAGTGCGATTTATAAAGGATAAATGGCATACAAATGTGTGTATGCCAAATTTAACCTTTTTTTTTTTGTTTTTTTTGCATTGTTTGTGGTGTACCATTACTACAGGCTCAAATCTATGCAAAGTTTTATTAACGAGATCCCTGGCCTGCCAACTTTAACATATTTAAGGCACACCACTAATCACACCGCTAATCAAATTTCTATACTGCCCTCTCCCTCTATCAACATATGATACAATTTTTTTTTCAATTTGCATTTTTATCAAAGAGTATTAATTACACAATTACAGAACTAAACCTGAACATTCCTGCCACCAAATCTGTATGTTGTGCCTGTTAGGTACTTTTTTTTTTTTTTGGTGGGGCGAGTTTGGGGTGTTCAAGTGTGTAATCATGCAGAATACAAATTGGGGGAAAAAGGATGAATCAGAAACAGACAATTTTAGGAACAAGATTTATTCCAATTTCAAAACAAGAGAATTCTCCCCAACTTTCCCACCCCACTCTCTCTCACCCAACCCTCAAGGTGGCTATGAAAAATATTTCCAGGATAAAAGTGGTTTAAATTTAAACAGATCATAATTATAAAAAGAAAGGAAAAAAAAAATAAAAAATCAGGGTTGGAATTATAATTCCTTAATCACTTGTCCCCTTTAAGTGGGTAAAATAACTTAAACTTTTAAGACCCACCCTAAACAAATACATGCAATTTTAACAACATTTCTTTAAAAATAATAAAAACAGAGACAAACAGCAGTTTTATTGTTAGAATTTCGGTTTAACCTAAATACTGAAGAAATTAGTATTTTCTTTTTTTAAAAATCAGACCCTAGACAGGTCTGTCTAATAATTTTCACAACAATGGCACTTTGAATAGACTCTGGCACCACAAAGAAAGGAATTGGCACAATTATTGTACATAATTTACATCTGATAGTTTAAAAAAAAGGTAATAATCATGTACATGACTGAACTGCAAAAAAAAAGTATAAATATGATTTATGTAAAGGGTCCAGTGTTTGAGAAAGCATGCATGTAACCCAATAAACAGTATTCAGACATTAAAAAAAAATTAAGATAGTGGTATATATTTTTATTATATAAAACCTAATTTTATCTGGTGCTGCACCAGTATAATTTAACTTGAGTACTAAACAGTCACTTGACTTGGATTGGCAAATGTTTACTCTCCCCAAAGGTACACCTTCACTTTGTGTTACAAACTATGGGACCAGAGGAGCATGTTCCTCATATTAATAAGCAGGATGCTGGGTTTCAAAGAAACATTTTGAACAAAACCCCCAAAGTAACTTAAGTTGCTGTAAGGCACAGTAAGCTATACAATTGTTGAGGGTTGAGGCAGAATTAGCAGGTAACTGAATTCATGAAGCAACTCAAAGATGGGAGAAAACATTTTTAAAAGCGCAAATTGATTTTATATGGTACAAGATAAAATCTAATTTTTCTAAACAGGAAATTACCGTCTTAGGTGAGCAGTGCCATTCAGTTACACCAGTAAAATTTTTGTTGGAAAGGAAATATGTTGACGCATCAAGAGAATACATGATAGTGTATGCATACATGAAATATCAGAGGTGGCACAGAGTTACTGTGAAACACCGCCATGTGATTCATTTTAGCCACAAATTAATGAGGTGTAGGACTCCTGCCGAAAATCCTTGAGGAGTAGAGAAAAAAGATTTGCTATTGCGGACTAATTAAGGGCTTTCAACTTTAGTATTATAAGCACCATCTTGGCAGCAGACATGCTAGCATTTAAAAAAAAGCCAGCATCTGAAAGAGCATCATGTGGCCCACGTTTCCATAGGTACACAGACTTGCGTCAGACTGAAGAAAAGAGCACTCATAAGTAGTTATTAGGTACTGCACCACGGCTTATTGTTAATCAACAGATTAGAATGCCAGTGTATAATTTTCTTTTTACTTAAGAAAAGGTTAGGGGTGCAGGGCATAAATAATTCAAGTGAATCACTGCCCAATAATATTACCACATAAAATATTGAAATTCTATTTTAAAATACCTTCAGTTTAAAATATTTGTGATTTTTGAAATTAAATGAAAAGGCCACCCAATGCTGTTACAAGTTTTATTTTTTATTTATTTTTTTAATTGTCTTCAAAAAGCAAAAATGAAATTCAAAAAACTGTTCTAGAGACTCCTGTTTTATGAATTATATAATGCTTATTATCTGTTATGGACATGTCATAAAAGAAAGGAGAATAATAAAGCTAGCAACACAGGATTGGTTTGTGTATGCCATTGGATTGTGTTCATTCTCAGCAGGGTCACCAAACATTTTTCTAGACCAAAATCTTTTTATACAAGCCCAACCAAAATCAATGACATTTTAATGAAAACTGTGTGACCTCCTCTAAATGTGCATCTATCAAAAATCCTTTCTGGGATTTTCCTGCAACCTTAGTGGAAAGGACGACATTAAAAATGTACTGCTTTTCTATTTTTCTCATTTATCACTTGAGTGTAAATGGCAACAATGGGTTGTATATGCAGCCATAAAGAGGCAGTAGCTTTAATGTGCTGGCACTTCCCTTTTTCAGAATCATCTCTTGAAATGCACCAGTTTGTTTTGCCTAGATTAAAAGAAATTCCAGAAACCAGTAATCACCCCATAACTGATAATCTGAAAATCTCAGCTATATATATGTATATATATGTGTGTGTATGTAGCCAGGTGTAATGTGGAAAACAAACATTCAGTTAATCCAATACACCCCTAGACCCTGCACCACCGCATACACAAGCACTTTATCCAGTAAATAAAAATGTATTTGTAGAATTATCAGGACTGATGTAAGAAACACCCATGGGCACTGGACAGGATGGTCTTACTTGTTAGGTTGCTGGAAGAATTTGTGCCAATTGTAGTTAATGTTGACGTAATTAGTGCTGCTGTGTTATAGTGCCACCTACTGGGTCAACAGTCAAATCACTTCAAGAGAATGTATTAAGTCTGTATTACACATCTTGCTCAGACACTTCATTTTTTTTTTTTTTTTTTTAAATGCTTGATGCTTTTCTTATAAATATGACTGATTACACCAAATAAATACTCATCACACCAAAGTGACAATCTCAACACGGTTTCAGATGAGCAGCTGCATTTGATACAGTTGTGTTTTTTTTTTAGTATTGTACCAATCTGAACTATTCTTTTGCAACTCTCTAAATTCATTTGTTTGACTAAAGATACTTGGGTCTGTTTTACAAAGTGCTAAAAGCCTGGGAAATAAATTAGAATGATAGATTGAGGGCTTTAGTGCCACAAGAACACAGATACATGGACATTAAAATTTAGTGTCTAGCAAGCATTGTATGGAACTTAACTTTAATACTGTTTTCTACTTGACCCTGGCAAAAACTGCACTTAAATCATTTAATATTCAATTAAAAAAAAATCCATTTACATGATGCTCAAGTGGCACAGAGAAATTAAATTTCTGGTATTAAAAGGGAAAAATGCAACTCCACAAAAAATTATGAAAAATTCTGTATAACAGGGGCATGTTATATATATATTTTTTTTTTTTGAAAACCAAGTTATATCACTAACAGGAAAAATGCAATTTACTTGCATAAGCTTTTAATGAAAACATATAACCGAGTTTATAGTGGATGGACACATGTATGCATACATTATATATACACATATGTTTATCTACCTTGATAGGTCAATATTACTCTATATACAGTATACATACCACACACACTACATTGTATTTACATCACTTTTGTATATCAAACCAATACAAAAAAGGTACCTAACTTGCATTAGATTGCTATTAATTTAGTATTTTATTCTTACAAAATGAAGATCCTGAGATGTTGCACTTAGTCATGGGAAGAAGATTAAATGGTCAATGCCACAAAATAACTTTTAATTTTATTCAGGAATAATGGTATGGCCAAGGATCTTTAGAGGAAAGTGCAATTTAATTTTTCTCATATATCGTTGACAAAACTAGTGGGGATATTTTCTTGGTAAACACAGTTTTGGATACTTCTACACTGTCTAATGCAGAACCAAAATATTTTATAAATGAGAAACCGGTTTTGCCATGGCTCATAATATGAAAAAGTTACATAAAACTGCTTGTGTCAATTCTCACAGCAGTATTTATTGAATTGTTCAATTGTATTACACACATTTTTGTAGAAACAATACTTACTAATATAAACATGGAAATTTTGTTCAAAATTACTTAAGCAGTGAAATACTATAAGGAAATACAGGATGGTTAAAAAAAAAAATCTCAATGTGTTTGAATTGATCTGTGCAATCTACCTCTCATACTTTAGGTATAATTTTAGCTTAATCAGATGCTCTACTCATTGTAAATTTATTAAAAAAATAAAAAACTTCCATTGTTTAACATAAAAATTGATTGTTGTACCAATGTCAGCTGTTAATGAAACCTTTATGCACAATTTCCTCCATTGTAATTTTAAAAGGGCATGTATACACTTTTCAATGAATACTAGCATATTTTTCCAACCTTTACAAACAAGCTTGACGTCTTAATTCTGACTTTTTTCCTTGCTTCTGCAGAACTGTTTAAGTTAATCAAACAGGAAACATTTTGTCCTGCGTGGCAAGACAGGTGATAGCCTCTCTGCTTTAGGCTACTCAAAATATTCTCAGCTTGAGTAGTTAGTTGTGATTCATTGCAATACTTCTGGTAATCTATAAGATATTGAAAAGCATAAAGTTCAAAATTAATTTTATACCTAAGCATAACCAAAAGAGCCAAATGGTTGTAAACCTTGGTGAGTATATTTAATCACATTTAGTGCACAGTTCAGTAACCAGCCCTGTTTAAAACATGTACTTGAAAGTATTTGGCTGCTGAGACCCTAATATTCTTAAAACTTATGAAAAATACAAGCAGTAAATTAATGAAAAAAGCTGCAGAAATTGACATTTTTATTAAGTTTAATGTCAACAATAAAAATGAAAACTAACAATTAACAGGGGGTTTTGCACACTGTCAAAGTACACTTTGAAACAATTACAATGGCCACTGGGAAAAATTTACTGTAAAGTTTATTTAAAGAAAGAAAAAAAAAAAAGAAGCAATTTTGTATCCTACATTTAGCAAGTAATATTTATGCGAAAAAAAAAAAAATTCCCGTTTTGAAATTCAGAACTCAAAAAAGTGACCTGGGCACTGCCATCACATTTTACATCTACACACTAATACAAAGTTAAAAGTTCATAACGGAGAAAATGAAACAAACACTAAATAGAAATACTGAAAGAAAGGGGAATGCATTTTGGTGCTCAATGAAAATTTTAAGAGAAATGGAACTGAAAAGAGAAATAGTGTCTTATTTTCAGAGAATAGTTGTGCAAGTCTCCCCCATTTCAAGAGAGGTAGAGAACAGATTTCAATATTGAAAAAATGTTCTGCTTTGATCGTAGTGTTCCTAACTAAAGGATGCAATTTCTGGGGCGAAGGAAGAAGCAAAGGGAAAAAATAAAACAAGCAGTCTGTAGTTTAACATAAAATTACATTGAAATATACAAATCTCCTTTATTTAAAATGTATGAACAACTTTTATAAAAACTTTTGGCTAATTTGTTTTCGCATAACCTTCCCCCATATAACACTGATTCCTTGTCTCAATGATAATTCAGCACATCTGCATAGCTGCATGTGCGCTGCTGCATAAAGGTTGGGGTGGTGGACTGTCAATTTCCATTTGCCAAAACTACAATTTAAAAGTATAAAAAAAAAAAAAAATCATGATATGTGACACTGTTCTGGACATGAATCTAATTGGCTTGCCCAACATGAAGTGCAACTTGTGTTCATTTTGAACTAGTATGTACTTGACTGTTTGGCATTTCCACATGGTCACAGTTTTTAAAAAAAAAAAAAAGTGTGCAAAATAATGGCATACTTTCCTTAACTCTCTAGAAATGATACTGCATCTTTTAAGTCTCATTTATTGGCACTGTTTTGATGTGTAAAGAAAAAAGGCCACCTAACAACACTTTTGTTCCTTCTTCATGTGCACCCTCCCCACACCCCCAACCCAAAGCCCTACATTCCATCCCACCCCCAACTCTCTGGTAGTGTAAGACAGGGCCCAAAAGAAGCCCTCAATAGCCCTTATAATGAGAAATGTGCTGAAGTGCATTTAAAGAAAATAGTGAAGTTTGTTCATCATTAGTCTTTAGAATTTGTAAAGACCCAATTTTCAAAACCATTAAGTTGTATCTCCTCCTTGTGTGTCTGAAATCACCCATTTATAAAAATGCTCACTCACAGACCAAATTATTTGGGGAAAAATAAAGGAAACCTTTCTATTTTCTCAAAATAAGTCCATCTACAAACTTCTTAGAAGCCAAGAAAGACAGCTGCCAAGAAAGTAAAATCATGGAAAGCGGAGGAAAAAAAAAATGTCCTACATTAAATAAAAAGGAGCTTACTTGTCCTAAATTTGTGCCTAAAAATGTCTAATTTAAAAGTTTTCTGTACATTTATAAACACCTTTTTAACTTAAAACTAAAGATTCAGTCTTTTGAGAAAGACCCCTTTTTGTATCCAGCTATTGCTTCATCAACTAATTCTCAGCGGTTCATTTTAAACGTACAGTGAGCTACAAATTAGGTTATAATTTTCAATAATTTAAAAAAAATAAAAATCACAGTATCAATACCTTTCATTGCTAAGGAAAGTAGGTGGTGAACATATTACACCAGAATATAGAGTCAAGGGCTCATCTATCTGCAGAGATCTATACCTTTTGTGATTTTTTTAAACAAGTCCCATCATTCTCCTACCCACTTAATACTGAGATCCACCTTTTTCCAGTGGGAACTGGGTGTTAGAGTGTCCAGTGGTAGGTAATCAAGCCTAATACAACTGGGAAACTGTAGTGATGAAGACTTAAAGTACAAACTGCATTAAAATGTAGAGCAATTTAAAAGACAAATATGAAAAGTAATACAAATTTTAAACCTTCCTTAATAATCCTGACAAACTCCATAATTTAAAAACAAAAAATATTAAAAGGTCTTCCTTTTGGAGAGAATCAAGAATAAGGTATCAGACTTCAGAAATCATTCTCTTAGTGAAATTTAGTTAATTCCTTTTGTTTTACTTAATTTTTTTTTAGTTTCTTCTGCGCCCGTATGCGTGCAGGTAAGTACTAGTAATGGGGAAGGAGGGGGAGTTTAGGAATGGGGCTGGGTGGAAAAAATGGGAGTTACACCAAGTTGTACTCCTTTAGGTTCAGCTGCAGTATGGTGTCTTTAACAGCAGCAAAAACAAACCGGATGTTTTCGGTGTCTGTAGCGCAGGTGAAATGAGAGTAGATGATCTTGTCACTGTCAGGGTTCAGGTCAACAAACATTTTCAAGATGAACTCCCGGGCAGCTTGAGCATCCCTCTGAGGACCTAGAACACACACAGAAAGAAAAAAAAAAAAAAAAATTATAAAATGTTTTTAAAACAATGACAGCATCATTTTCCAACCATGGTTTGTGAGGCTTAAGAACTGTGCACCTGATCTGACTAACTCCCTGCCGGTTTACTCTGTATACTTAAACTTTAGGTAAAATACCTTAATCATGTCAACTACAGAAATACTTTGAGGACATAGCCAATGTTGGATGTATCAGTGGCAGGCAGGAGAATGAATATAGAGGTAGGAAACTTGTGACAGACTTTGTTCAATGGAGTAAACTGAACCACCTGCACCTCAGTATCAGTAAGACAAAAGGAGATTATTGTAGACTTCAGGAAGGTCAAAGCCATTTTGCTGCCAGTTTATATTAATGACAATATGGATGTTGTGAGGACATATAGATGTAAAAGTGGCATTCAAGAAACATGACAGCTGCATCAACTTAAACCAAGAACCATAGTCTGCTTCAAAAAACAGTTGCATTTTGATAACCAAAACATCTTCTGGACAATATATCAAGATAAACAGAAAAATGCAATTCCAATGGTGACTGAGCAGGTCTTTTAGACAGGATTTGTATAGTGTTACTACGAGGGTAGAGAAAGAAAAAGTTAGCTTATTGGTCGGTCTTCCACGAATCTGCTATACTTCAGCAGTACATTTTAGAAAAATAAAGTCCCTTTTTGGCAATACATTACAGCTGCATGGATCTATAGCCCAATGCAAATAACTAATTGTTAGGCAACTGCATTGTTTTATCAAAGCATAGATTTAAAATTCTTACCACTCCAATGAGAATTCTAAAATATTTTGCCTAGGCAGAATGTAAACCATAAATAGTATTAGCTTAAAAAAGTGTTGTGCACAATAAAATTTCTCCACGAGCTAGTTTATTTCTCAGATGTAAATGTTGACCGATAAGTGTGCAGCTTTCATTCTCCCACAAACAGTTACACCAGGTGATAGTTGTGCAAGCAGTGGTCAACTCATCTGCCATTGATGCATTCTCCTTTAAAGACTTCATGCACTTTTGCTTGGTCAGCCCCGACCTTCAATTCATGCCTTATACTGCTTTTGGTAACTAAAAAACAGTAAATAAATCAGGCAGTTTAGCTTAGAGAAACAGTGCTTCACAGTTCCTCTAAAATACAAAAATTACAGCCTAAAATGTAGTTACTGCTCCCCCTCAGACCACTGAAGAATTGCACGAAAACTGAAATAAAGTAAAATGAGAACACCTTCTTTTGAAACTGTGCATCTAAGTGGACAGCATGTGATTTTTATCCAGAGAAGGATCTGTATCTGCTCTTCCCTTCCAATATAAGCTCTCACAAAAATATATACATCATTAAATTGCAAACATAAATATTTTACCAACAATTATTACTGTTAGTAATATTCCAAGTTGCACATTAACTTTTTAATCTTTACTACTGTGTGTATTTATTGGAGCTTGGTCTTTAGGTCACAGAGTCAATACTGTCACAAAAAAAATAAGGTAATGCATGTGGTACAGAGTTATGAATTAAACAATGGAATTTCTTTAATACAGCAATCTAAACTGGTAACATTCACAACTAAGTGTCAGTAGATTTTTTTTAAGTAAAGCTTATGATATTGTTTAGGTGCATTTACACTTGTGCAATTGAAGGTTACAGGTGTTTTTTATTTTTTTAAATAAATCAAGGTTGGGTGAAATATTGGCTAGGTTTTCAGGCTAGCAACAAAATACTGAACTACTCCAACAGTGTGCAGAGGCCAGCGTTAATAACTGAAGTGCAGTAAAGTGCTGTGAAAAGTTTGTTCTAATATTTTCACAAAGAATTTATTTCATGGACTGTTGTATTCAGCAATATTAGGAGAGAAAACGCGCACACACACACACCCCCCAACAGAGTTATCAACTTTCATCTCTCTGGTGTGCACTCAAAAATGCAGTCTTAAGTAACAGGATTGTAGTAATAACTGGGGTCATCTGTTGACAAACTTCCCAAAATAAATGTGGCAAAATCTGTCTCTTTCTATTAGGGTGAAACTGGCAAAAACCAGATCCAGATGATAATAAATATGCCAAAAATCACAAGCAATTATAGTGGGGTAGGGGGGACTGCGGTTCATGCTACAATCTCGAAGTTTTATAAAGCTGTTCCTAGAGAGCTTCACTGAACCACAGCCATATTTGTATTGTTCAAATGGAAAAATTCAGGGATAATAGCCAGTTTTCTACCACGCAACCATCCCAGTGAGGCAGCTCACTAACTATTGTGCCACTGTTATCTTCCGGTGCACACTAAAACAAGTTATTGGCACTCATCTCAATTTTCCTGGACAATAAGAAATAACACACATTAGTCAATGTCAGAATAGAATAAAAATAAAGTTTTGACGATATCTAATTAACACAAAGAAGTAACTCACTTTCACATATTGATGGCAGGACACGACAGTTCATGCTCAAATAAATAAATACACACTGTCACCAAATTATAGCAGTTCCGCAAAGAGAAGCAGGTCAAAATACACCTAGGGGTCTAACAGTTCAAAATCAAAAACTCCCAACAAGTGTCACTTGATGGTTATGGCCGCTAAACAGAATGAGTTTAAGCCCAAGGTAGCAATACATTTGCATGTGACGCATTTCATAAAGTATGAAAATATTATTTCTTCACTCAGAGCGCCCCAAAAGAAATAAATACTGATTGTACCTTTGATAAAAAGTAGTTGCCTATAACTGCATTTATCGGAGCATTTTATCTTAAATTAGGAATAGTTATATTTTACACTTGTACAGTGGGTACGGAAAGTATTCAGACTCCTTTCAATTTTTCACTCTGTTATATTGTAGCCATTTGCTAAAATCATTTAAATTAATTTTTTCCTCTTTTTTTTTTTTTTTTAATATTTTATTTATTAATTTTATTACAATCAATACATAGCAATCAAGTTTTTACAAAAAAAAAAAAAAAATTATGCTAAGAACAGATCGATCCCCACCCTTGAGAGAGAGAGAGAGAGAGAGAGCGCAAGCCAAGCGGTGTAAAATTTAAGGCTTGTAAAAATACCTAAATCAACAAATTCTCTGTGCTTTATAAACTCATTTCAAAATATTACTGATTAGATCCTGCCATGTTTTGAAAAAAGTCTGCACAGATCCTCTAACTGAGTATTTGATTTTTTCCAATTTTAAATAATATAACACATCAGTTTCCCACTGACTTAAAGAGGAGAGTTTGGGTTCTTCCAGTTTATCAGAATAAGTCTGCGTGCCAACAGTGTAGTGAATGCAATCACAATTTGTTTGTCTTTCTCCACTTTAAGACCCTCTGGAAGAACCCCAAACACAGCTGTTAATGGGTTAGGAGGGATTGTGAGTCCAAGGCTGTCTGAGAGGTAATTAAAAATTTTTGTCCAGAATAATGTTAATTTGGTGCAGGCCCAGAACATGTGACCTAGTGAGGCTGGGGCTTGGTTGCAATGTTCGCAGGTTGGATCATGCCCTGGAAACATTTGGGAGAGTTTTAGTCGAGACAGATGTGCTCGATATATAATTTTGAGTTGTATAATTGTATGCTTTGCGCATATGGAGCTTGAGTGAATTCTCTGCATTGCTACTTTCCACTCCTTTTCTGATATATTAATTGAGAGGTCATTTTCCCAGTGTCCTCTTGGATCTTTGAAAGGAAGGGATTGTAAAATGATTTTATATATTGTAGAGATGGAGTCTAACTCCTTGAAATTGAGCAATAATTTTTCCAGCGTGGATGAGGGTGCAAGATGAGGAAAATCTGGAAGGTTCTGTTTAACAAAGTTCCTGATTTGAAGATAGTGAAAGAAATTTGTAGCTGGAATGTTAAATTTGGAATGTAATTGTTCATAGGATGCAAAGACGTTGTCTATATAAAGATCTCTAAGCAAGTTAAATTCCAAATTTTTTTCCAGATATTAAAAACTGCATATGTTTGTGAGGGTTGAAAGAGGCGGTTCTTTTGCAGGGTTGCCACAGAAAGAAGCCTCTCCGTCTTAAAATGCTTTCTACATTGGTTCCAGATTCTAAGTGAGTGGAGCACAATTGGTTTATTAGTGTATTGCCGATAACGTGTGTTTATTGGAGCGCAGAGCAGGGAATAGAAAGAAGTACTGCAGGATTTTACTTCTATTGCGGTCCATGCCTGTATATGTTCTTCTATTTGTGTCCAGGTTCTTATCGACTGTATATTTGCCCAGTAATAAAACTGGAAGTTAGGTAGAGCCATGCCGCCTTCTGCCTTTTGTCTTTGTAGGGTCGCTCTTTTGATGCGTGGATGATTAGAATTCCAAATAAATGAGGTTATTGTTGAATCTAATTGCTTAAAGAACGATTTATTAATGTATATTGGTATGTTTTGAAATAAAAAAAGGAGCTTAGGAAGAATAAATTTTTTTCCTCATTAATGTACACACAGCACCCCATATTGACAGACAAAAAAGAATTTTTGAAATTGTTGCAGATTTATTAAAAAAAAAAGAGAAATATCACATGGTCCTAAGTATTCAGACCCCTTGCTGTGACACTCATGAATTTACCATAGGTGGACTCCAATTAAGCTGCAGAAACATCTCAAGGATGATCAGGGGAAACAGGATGCACCTGAGCTCAATTTGGAGCTTCATGGCAAAGGCTGTGAATACTTATGTACATGTGCTTTCTCAATTTTTTTATTTTTACTAAATTTGCAAAAATCTCAAACTTTTTTCACGTTGTCATTATGGGGTGTTGTGTGTAGAATTCTGCAGAAAAAAAATGAATTTAATCCATTTTGGAATAAGGCTGTAACATAACAAAAATGTGGAAAAAGTGATGCGCTATATATATATATATATATATATATATATATATATATATATATATATATATATATATATATATATATATATATATCAGCAACACTCATCACTCACAATAGTGACAAAACAATTACATTGACAATCATGTTACGTTATTTTCAAAATGTTTCCTTTTCTTTTTAATTACTTCTTTAACACACTACTTCTCCGCTGCGAAGCACGGGTATTTTGCTAGTATATATATATATATATATATATATACACACACACACACAGGTATGTCACAAAACACAATAGCTTGGTACAAACTGTGATATCAAAATTCCAAAAACATAACGGGACAAGCATTTTTACATTATTTTTAGTTCAGAGTGACTGCAAGTAGATGAATTACTTTTGGATAGGGCTCCATGGGTACAACAGATACAGTGGGTACGGAAAGTATTCAGACCCCCTTCAATTTTTCACTCTTTGTTATATTGCAGCCATTTGCTAAAATCATTTAAATTATTTTTTTTCCTCATTAATGTACAAACAGCACCCCATATTGACAGACAAAAAAAAGAATTTTTGAAATTGTTGCAGATTTATTAAAAATGAAAAACTGAAATAGACAGACAGATAGACAGATACATGGTCCTAAGTATTCAGACCCCTTGCTGTGACACTCATATTTAACTCCGGTGCTTTCCATTTCTTCTGATCACCCTTGAGATCACCTTCATTTGACTTCAGCTGTGTTTGATTATACTGATTGGACTTGATTAGGAAAGCCACAAACCTGACTATATAAGACCTTACAGCTCACAATGCATGTCAGAGCAAATGAGAATCATGAGGTCAAAAGGTACTGCCTGAAGAGCTCAGAGACAGAATTGTGGCAAGGCACAGATCTGGACAAGGTTACAAAAAAAATTTCTGCTGCACTTAAGGTTCCCAAGAGCACAGTGGCCTCCATAATCCTTAAATGGAAGACGTTTGGGACGACCAGAACCTTTCCTAGAGCTGGCCATCCGGCCAAGCTGAGCTACCAGGGGAGAAGAGCCTTGGTGAGAGAGGTAAAGAACAACCCAAAGATCACTTTGGTTGAGCTCCAGAGATGCAGTCTGGAGATGGGAGAAAGTTGTAGAAAGTCAACCATCACTGCAGCCCTCCACCAGTCAGGACTTTATGGCAGAGTGGCCTGTCGGAGGCCTCTTCTCAGTGCAAGACACATGACAGCCCGCATGGAGTTTGCTAAAAGACACCTGAAGGACTCGGAGATGGTGAGAAATAAGATTCTCTGGTCTGATTAGACCAAGATAGAACTTTTTGGCCTTTATTATAAGCGGTATGTGTGGAGACAACCAGGCACTGCTCATCACTTGTCCAATACAGTCCCCACAGTGAAGCATGGCGGTGGCAGCATCATGCTGTGGGGGTGTTTTTCAGCTGCAGGGATAGGACGACTGGTTGCAATCGAGGGAAAGATGAATGCAGCCAAGTACAGGGATATCCTGGACAAAAACCTTCTCCAGAGTGCTAAGGACCTCAGACTGGGCCGAAGGTATACCTTCCAACAAGACAATGACCCTAAGCACACAGCTAAAATAACGAAGGAGTGCCTTCACAACAACTCTGCGACTGTTCTTGAATGGCCCAGCCAGAGCCCTGACTTAAACCCAATTGAGCATCTCTGGAGAGACCTAAAAATGGCTGTCCATCAACGTTGCACATCCTCTCCAGTTCTGTCAGGTTGGATGGTAAAGGAGGAATGGCAGAGGATCCCCAAATCCAGGTGTGAAAAACTTGTTGCACCTTTCCCAAGAAGACTCATGGCTGTATTAGCTCAAAAGGGTGCTTCTACTATACTGAGCAAAGGGTCTGAATACTTAGAACCATGTGATATTTCAGGTTTTCTTTAATAAATCTGCAACAATTTCAAAAATTTTTTTGTCTGTCAATATGGGGTGCTGTGTGTACATTAATGAGTAAACAAAATTTAAATGATTTTAGCAAATGGCTGCAATATAACAGAGTGAAAAATTGAAGGGGATCTGAATACTTTCCGTACCCACTGTACCTCTTAACCTGACCACCACACATCTTTAGGCATTCCTGTATATTATGCGAGGTAAACAGTTCTCTTTCCAAGCAACATGTGATTAAGCACAGGGTTCTACAACCTCCTGCAGCTTTTACAGGAAAGATTTGAAATATGGGCTGCACACTTTAGTGTGCTTGGTGATGCAGTAAGCATCCCTCCAAATCTCATCATTACTCATGCATCTCCAGGAAGAAGCAAAAAGTCAAAAATGAAGATTTCACATATGGAATTCACACACCTTGACAAACAATGCCTCCAATACGGTTTTTACTTTTGTCATATTACCATTTATTTCAAAATGCAATACCACAAAATTACAATTAAGGGTGTCTTATGTCCTAAATTTACAATTATATTCAGTAATTTAATATCTACAGTATTATGTTAGCTGCTAAAAAAAAAAATCATGGAGGCTTAGGCCAACAAACTCATGTTCATATTCTCATTTTAGTTATTTGTTGTATAATACTGAATTATACATTTTCTTCAGTTAATGGCTTCAAACACAGTCATGAGAAACTATGTAGTCATGTGAAAAAGTATGTACACCCCATGAAAATAACAGTATTGGGCATAACTGCTAAGTAAGTGAATTCTTTAAAACCTATCTTCCATTCAAAAAGCCTTCAGATGTTTCAAATCTCCCACCCCCCAAAAAACAATTCAATAGGAATCAAATCGGGGCTTTGATTTGGCTCATCCATAACCCTCCATTTTTGTTCTTTTTTTGTCAATCCTTGGTGGATTTGCTAGTGTGCTTCAGACCAATCTCATGTGGTCCATTTACAGCTCAACTTCAACTTTCACACAGATAGCCTCACATTCTCCTCAAACACACGGATTCAGAAATCATATTTCACTCTGACTGCAAGCTGACGGAGTCCTGAGGCAGCAAAGCATTCTCAAACCATAACATTTCCAACCATGCTTCACAGTTGGTATCAGGTTTTTCTCAAAAAAGGCGCTCTCTTCAGTTTGTGCCAAACATCATTTTGATTCATCTTATCCAGAACATCTGGTCTTTTCCTAGATGTTCATTGGTAAACTGTAGTCTTGTCCTTATGGTCTTTTTGAACAGCAAACTGTTTTTCCTGGCACACCTTATATGCAGGACAAATGTATGCAGTCTCTATCTGGATATATACGTACAATTCTGGGTTTCTTAGATACTTCTTTCATTATCAAATGATTAGCTCTGGGGTTGAATTTGCTGGGCTGGACAGTCCTGGACAAATTAGCAGTCAATTTAAATCTGCACCACTTTTAGACTATTTTCTTTGCGATGGAATGATCGATTAAATATTTTGGTGATCTTTTTAAATCCCTTGCCAGACTCAAAGGCACCCAACAACCTTCTTTCGGAGGGCCATCAAGAGCACTTTTGATCTTGGCCTTCACTTAATCAGGAACCACTGATTCTAATTTTAAAGATTAAAGATTTTAAATGCTGAAGTGGGTGAACTTTTCCATGTGACAAATCTAAATTAACAAAAAGGCAGAGAAGAATGAATATACCATGTCAATTTAATGCGTCATTTGTTCAGGTATATCACCTTTATCTGTAGGCACCCTTTGTATGAAGATCTAATGTTTGCCTGTTCAAATATGTTAAAGTCATCAATTTCCATGATTTAATAAGAAACATTTAAGAATATCTGGCTCTTAACTAAAATGATCAATGTGATTTATATTTTATTTTCGACTCTAGGTAAGACAAACGTAGGGTACCAAGTGAAAAGTGCAGATAGATACTCATGAACAAACAAACTCCACTCAGACATTCTGCATGACCTGTAAAGCAACAGAGCTAACAACTGGACCATTCATGCATATAGGAAAGTAACAATATTCACATCATATTCATATAAAACACAATATTCCAAACAGATTTTAAAAAGCACACCATGATTTGCTTAGACATTCCTTTTATCAGTACTGTCCAACAAAATAATGTGGGGGTCACTCAGTCCATGATGTAGCTTGCATTGGACAAACCTATTCTACTGAGAAAGTCACCTTTGATCATGCTATTTATCTTTGGATGAAGGTCCAAGTCTTTTGAATTCTGGTACTTCCCATTTTGCTATTTGGCAGTGAGACATGAACGCTATCCAGTGACCCGAGACGATGGCTGGACTCCTTTGGTACTGTGCCTCTTTAGAGAATCATTGGGTACCGCTGGCTTGACTGTGTTGAATGAGCAGTTGCTCATTAAGTCCCAAATGAGGTACATTACCAGCATTGTGAGGCAGCATCAGTTATGGCACTACAGCCAAGTGGTGCAATTCCCCCCAAAGAGGGCGATTTGGCTTGCAGGATCCTCATTGTTTAGGACCCAAGCGGCTGGACCAGACCAAGGGGATACCCACGTAACACCTGGCTGAGTCAGATAAATCGCCATTTCTGGAGAGTGGGACTGGATTGTGTGTCTGCCTAGGGTGTTGCCAACCAAGACTCCAAGCTGTTTTGTCATGTGGTGGCTGTAGCAAAATGTTGTACAAGTGAATGCTCCCCAATCTGACCTGACTTTATGCCAGTATATTTATTAGTTTGCTCAAAGTCTCAGTATTTCCCTAACTGATATTTTATTTACTTAGTAAAGTGCTTCATTAAGTGTTTTCTCATTGAAATACACTATCATCTTCTTTAATAAAATCCCTGTGTGCGTCCAGGTGTCCATGTCTTCTGGTGAAGTGCGCATGCGTGGGGCCACACGGCACGTGTTCAGTCTCTTCCTGTGCACAGAGAGAGAGAGAGAGAGAGACGCCCACTTAAGAGACACACAAAGTGTTATTAGCGAGCAGGTCGTAAGGCTATAGCGCGAACAGTTGCAGTGTTAGTTTTCTCTGTTGTTCAAGGTTTTCTTAGTGTTATTCAATGTTCATTTAGTTTACGATTACACTGCGCATTCAATAGTATAATAATATTTGTGCTTAAAAAAATATATATTTACTTAGTCTTATGGGTAAAATTACTTCGGTTCACGACCAAATCGGGTTACAACCAGAGTTTTGGAACGAATTATGGTCGTGAACCGAGGTTCCACTGTATTACTATCAGACAAAATTACAGGCATTTTACGGAAATACAAACCAGTATTACTGAGAGAGAAAATTAAAGGCACACAATACAGTGACACATATTACAGCCACATACAAGGTTCCTTGCCATTTAATATAGACTGCTCCAACTAATGTTTATGCACTACTGTTCTAACGCCCGTTATTGTAACGGGCTTAATGTTTAGTAAATATATAATGTCTACCAGTCTGTCACGAGAGGAAAAACAAAAAGTTCACATGGCACTGAAGACAAAGGATAGCATTTGAAAAGGAGTCAAGCTACCTATCAACAATTTCAAGTTGAACAAGAGCAGCACAGTTGTTGACATAGCTGGCCCTGTATAATGGCAGGCCAGATGATACCAGCCATATCATAGTGTGGCACTTTCTCACTAATACATGACTCAATGTGCATTAAAAGCTTGGTAAAATTGCAACAACAGTCACTCTGAAGGAAGACAATTAGTAGACTCTCAAATCACACACTCATAACCCATCATATGACTGGCTGTAAGACAGTAAAACAGAGACTGAGTGATTGATCTAGAACAGAAGAGTGAAGAAAAGGAAGCTTGTTCAATACTGCAGGGGAGAGAGTGAAGAGATGAAAACATACACCTGCCAGATTGATTGTTTCTTTTCTCCCAGGGCTGAATATTTTTCCAAAAGCTAACTTTTAAAAAAAAAAAAAAAAAAACAAAGCAATTGTTTAACATATCAAATCAACAAAAAATATTTACTTTTGACAAATGTTACTGTCGTGCATGTTGTATGAGCCAGCATACTATATGATTTCACATGCATTTTACACAACAAAGTCCTGCAAAGTACAATAATTGCTCAAAGCAGCCAACTGCATGCACTGCCACATTGCACTGCTGTTTCCCTTTCAATTGTCTGTTGCTGCACTTTCTCACATATATTGTTAGTGTGTACTATAGAAAGACAAGTCACCCATTTGACATCGCGCCATGCAACTGCCACCAAGTTACCCGCCCACATGAAAACCATATTGTCACCTCTTTTCATCTTCAGCCTGTCTGGCTTCAACTGTGAAGGCATGAGTCTCCTGTTCACCCTCACTGTGCCACAAGCTCCAATTCCCCTGCTCTGTAGCTCCATGATCAATTCTGGGCATGTATAAAAATTGTTCATGTACAAAACATGACCCAAGTGTTCATAGCCCTGGAGCAGCTCCAGCACAACCCGAGTTGTCAAGGGACAGCTCTCTCTCTCTCTGAAAGAAATACTTTCCTGTATATGTAATTGCTTTCAGGCAGAAACCAGGGTTTGCTTCTGCCAGTACAAAATCCTTTATGCCATACTTTCTGGGCTTGTCTGGCATAACTTGGCGGAAAAAAAAAAGCGTCCCTTCTATTTTATCATAGATTCAACCACAGACAAGTCACAGCCAGGCTGATAAAATTGTTTATATGTTGGTTCTACAATGTCAAGCAGGGGCTGAACTTTATACATGGGGTTATAGCCTGGCTCACCCATTGGGATTTGTTTCTGGTTATCACAGAAGTGAATAAAAAACTTTGCAGCAGCAGGTACCTATCACGCGGCAAAACCTGTCCAAAGCCAAAAGGGGACAAAGCATATTTGGACCAATGCTCCCCGAAGTTATATCACCAGTCTAGTCCCATCTCTATGTGTAATGCCACAAGGCCCTTCAACTCGTCTTTTGTTGTGGGTTTCCACTTTGAAAAACCAGAATGCGGTGCAAGCACAGCTTGCAATTCAAAAAATTTCTCTGCCTACCTGTTTGTCTTGTCTGACAGTAGCTGAAAAGCAGCATCTGGAGAGAGCAGCCTGAAGTAGTCCAGCGGCTGGTAATCTGTCATGTCCAACAGCAAACAAGACATGCCGTCTTGTGAAGTCTGGTAGCCGGTTTGGCTCCCACGGATCAATGTCTGGGAATTCCTCCCACATGAGCCTTGCCTTAGGTGCATCGGCTGCGTGAATGCACTCAGCTTGCAACCGATCAGCATCGGTAGCATCGGCTGGTGTCCCGTCAGCTGATGCCGGCTCCTCACTCTCTTGCTCAATCTCCTGATCACCGTCATCAGAAATCAGATTCTGAAAAAAAATCAGTCTGCCGAGTATTTTCTTTTCTGCACTCTCTTCGCTCCCTCATGAGATGTCGATGCCATCTTGCCTTTGTTTACATTTCGTAACTCATGCACACGTAAGGATTAGATGCCGAGTCAGTGAGTCTAACATTCCTCCAAGCAGAGAGTGAATGGCAGTTCAGCGGTTCTCAAAGTCGGTCCTGGAGGCCCACTGTGGCTTCAGGTTTTTCCTTCAACCAGATTTACTCTGTGACAACTGATAACAGTGATCTCATTTAATTAAGTTGGTATTCTCGTCACTTATTCTTCATTAACAAAAGCACAGACGCATTATTTTTACATTAATAAGACATTTAGAAATACACGTAAAATTCCATTACAACGAACTCCCAGGGACCTTAAAAATTATTTCGTCGTAACAAGATTCTGTATTTGTTACTATAGTGCTTTCTTTAACTTGTGTCCATGCCTTTGCAATCATTTATATAGCTTCTTTCACGTTAAATTTCCTCCTGCCTACAAGTTATGCTGACGAGAATTTTTGTCAGCATTACCTTGCCATAATACACTTTCAGGGAGCAAATGATGCCTAAATGCAATGGCTGAAGCACTGCTGTGCAATTGGGTGGGAGGAATTCAACGTGAACATTATCTAAACGTGGAAGCATGCTGTGTGCAGCACAGTTGTTAATCAGAAGCTGAATCATCCTTTTCTTCATATTGTGAGGTTTCTGAACACTTTCGGGATCTCCCCCCACTCCCCACCCAACGGGAACGACACGCTGAAGTGCATCCCAAAGCACGATTGCAGAGTCTGTGGAAGATTTGTCCGTTTCTGGGGCAGGGCAATAGCGGGCTCACAGCGGTGCAGTGAAGCGCCACAGAAGCAAATCATAAAAGATTGGGGTCACACTATAAGTCCCTGTCTTGCACCCCAAAACACAGTACTTTAGCAAAACCAGCTTTATTTAGCTTGAACCAGCAATGGCACAGTTATTTATTGTAGTGTGATCTGCCACTCTGCTATACACAGACACAGCAGTCAGGCAGGGTTGTGGCCAGGTCAGTGACCAAGTGATCCTATTATCTGCATTTACAATGTACATGCTCCTAAACTTGCATCACCCATCAAGATTTTCTGTTTACTTTGGCAAAGTGAGCCTGCTTTTGCCCCGTACAGACGTGGAGATCGCACTTCGGGATGCTCTTCGGTGTGCTGTCTAGTTGGGAGAAGGTCCCAAGAGAGTTTACAAACCTCACATTTTCTTGAATAAGTGCAGCATTAATTGTAATATTTCTTGAATGAGCATCACTAAACCAAATAAAAACAGCTTTTTCGACATCTTCAAATGCAGCAGTTCACCTATGTTTGCGACCTGAGATTTTTCTTCTTTTTTTGCTTCATCTTTCAAGTTGACACTAGCCAAGTTTCCATCCAGTTTTTTGCGACGTTTTATCGACTAACAGAATATACGTAAAAAAAATGTGCGAACTTTGCTGTCTCTAGCCTGTTTCCATCCAACTGGCTTTTTATCGATAAAATGGTGTGTGAGATGACGTCATCCCCCCCAAAACGAACTGTCACATAGGTTTTGTTGTATCGTGAAAAAAATATCTCCCTTGAGCCATTTCCATACGTAATTTTGTGTATGTCGCAAATTATCTACCTTTTGTTTTCCACGTTACACCCCCTCCACTAAACAAAGAAATGGATTATTCAGACAGTTTTTTGAAATTTGCCAGCTTACTGTTATTTCAGTTTCACAAATAATTGGAATTGTACATAATATCCGAAGACGACAGCAGAATGAAGCAGTTGCTTGTCTGATAGCCCTAGAGCTCGAAGAAAGTAACCCACTGGTATGGGAGAGACGGAATAAGACCTTCTGGGGGGAGGAGGTGGTGGAGAGACACTTCAAAGAAAATCTCTGGCTGCAACATTTTAGAATGACACGGCCGACGTTTGAGATGTTGTGTGGATTCATCAGTCCTGATGTTGCGCCCATCACAGGTTGCCACCGACCACCGGTTCCAACCCAAAATCAGATTGCCATCGCCCTTTACAAGCTGGCAACCTGCGCCGAGTATAGAGTAGTTGGAGAAACATTCGGGGTTAGTAAAAAGTCCATCGATGTGTATATGCTGTGTGCACCGCTATTAAAGAAAAATTAATGCGGCGTTATATCAGACTTCCGACTGTAGCGGAGGCCAATGAAATTGTATACCGCAATTCCTTGGTGCATCTTGTGCCACAGATTTACGGTGCGCTGGATGGCACGCATGTGCCTATTCTTCCCCCGACGGAAGGCTACTGCGATTACATTAATCGCAAAGGGTGGCCATCTATTGTTCTCCAGGCCCTTGTTGATGACAGATGCATGATATGAGACATTTGCGTTGGCACTCCTGGAAGTGCCCATGATGCAGCTGTGTTTGCAGCATCGGATCTGTACAGGTGAGCCTACCTTTCAACATCCCTTCTTAGTGCGATAACAACTGAATTAGTACTGTAACCCGCTTCCCTTAAACAACGTTTAATAAAAAAAAACTAAAGTTAATATTAGAGAATTTCTCATATATGCTAAAACATCTGCCATTTAATAATAAGAAAAAAATGTTTAGATAACACACGTTTTATTAACTATTTTGACTGGCACAGTAAATTACCTTTGCAGTTTTTGTATTATTTAGACATCCTGAGAGACACCCCCAGGCTACAGTTGATGTGGAGGGAGTTCAGGTACCCCTTTTAGTAGCAGGACACCCAGCCTATCTGCTACTGCATTGGCTCATCACGAGAAACAACAAGTCTCTTCATCAGACCATGCGAACCGCTCCGCCATTCTCATTTTGATTGCATGTGATGAAAATGTATCATGTGACACATTTGCGTTAAAGCCCTTTTTTCCGACAAAAAGTGTTTCCAATGTAGTTTTTGCGACATCTGAAGTATCGATATGGAATTTATGCGCTAAAGTTAAACTGAAAATTATGTCGACATGTACAACATTTTATCGATAATTAACATTTCCATTAGCTATATCGGTAAAAAAAATTTGAAGCGATAAATATTTTTTCGCAAAAACTCCTTAGATGGAAACCTGGTTAGTGTCGATGGCGAAATTCTGAATTCATTGGCAACGTCTTTTTTTTTCTTTTCTTTTTTGCCACAATCGAGAGCTGCAAAAAATATTTTTTTTTTCTTCTAATATGAACCGTTATCGTTTTTCCCGTGTCTGCTGTTTCTATAGGAGGATGACAAAAAGCGCAAAAAAACCCCAAACAGTATAGTACGAAAAACATTTGAAAGAAAAGAAAAAAAAATGTTTCCGTTTGGGGATCGTTGTGCACAACTGAGCTGCGGCCATAGAACTAACTGTTCTGCAGATGATTCATTCAGGCATTTCAAGGTCTTTTGGGCACTTCGTTGTAATGAATATCTCCTGAATGTACTTCGTAGTAACAACATTTCTATAGACTCGCGTCATATGGGGAAACTGTCGGGACCATAAAAATACTTCGTGATGAAAATTGTTGTAAGGATATTCGTTGTAATGGAATACCTGTACCTGTATTTCTGCTTTTGATATAGATTTAAATGCTTAACTCGCTTTTGTTGCTTTCATTTTACCCTTTCTCTGTGCAGTTTGCTCCCTTCATTGTATCTTAATAATGACAATTAAATAGAGCAGAGCAGACACCAAGGCAAACACTGAATCGTGAAAGGCTACAAATATTTTAGCATCAGACCCACTAATTAGAAAACAATAGATTAAACAATTTAGAATACCCAGAAAAACAGAGTGATCATCAAGATGAAAATATTGTTAAGATTTAAAATAATAAATAAAAAACACATTAAATTTACTAAGTAGTTATATGGGAATTTTTTTTTTTTTTTTTTAAATCTAACTTGGTTTTCTAATTTCTATATTGTTCCCAAAACACAGAATATGGGCAATAACGGTTCACTTAATTAGCTTAGGATTACAATTAGAAACTGGTTGGAACAAAAACCGGCAGCCACTAGGTTGTCCCCAGGGCCAACATCGAGAACCCCTGCTCTAAATCTGCATTAGTACAGCAGTGGACATTAGACATGCCTTTCCTACTGTATTTGTGTTGACGTTTTGGTATTTACATGTTTAACACAACTTTTTTCTTCTTGAAAACAATTTAATGTTTTTGGTTTGCTTTTCTGGGGAGAACATAATGCTAAGGGGTTTACCTTATTACAGAGAACAAGAACATTTGCACGCTGCACATTTAGGCAGCCCATGTAATGAACTGAATGTTTTTACTTCGCCGGTACCATGTTTTGGAGGCTTCTCTAAACAGGAACCATCCAAGTGTTTAAAGTCTGCAGATACAAATGTACATGTAAGTAATTTTGGAGAGTAATGGAAGGATTTAGAGAAATCCCCAATCAAAGTAAGCAGAATCACATGCAAGAATAAATTAAAGCCCCCCCCACCACCTCAAAACCTGTAAAGGCAAATATATATTTTAAATGTTATAGCTCATGCTGAACCATTTAAAAGTTTAAACTTCTACATCATCTTAAGGTTTTCAGAATATAAAGCAGGGAATCAGAGATCATTCCTCTTTACAGAATCTCTTCAAATCATCCAGGTTTTTCTGTGAGGTTTAAGTCCGGGTAATGAGGCAGCCATGTATGAAGGTTGATTTTGTGTTCTTTCAACCATTTTTGTGTTTATTAGAATGTTTTGGATCATTGTTCTGCTGGAGAATCAGTTGAGCTACTTTTAGGTTTTTGACAGAAACAGCCAGATTTAAATTTAATATCTGGTATTTCAAGAACTCCATGATGCTATGTAGCTTTAGTAAGGTTCCCAGGGCCTTTGGAACAAAAACCTAAATATCATGGAACTTCCACCATTCTTGACAGTGGGATTGGGAAAGAATACTAGGTTCTTCTCAGTATAGCCATTCTATTATTTATTATATATATATATATATATATATATATATATATATATATATATATATATATATATATATATATATATATATATATATATATATATATATATATATATATATATATATATATATATACACACACACACACACACACACACCTCAAAAAAATTAAAGGAACACTTTCAAAACACATCAGATCTCAATGGGAAAAAGAAATCCTCCTGGATATCTATACGGATATAGACTGGGTAATGTGTTAGGAACAAAAGGATGCCACATCGTTTGATGGAAATGAAAATGATCAACCTACAGAGCCCTGAATTCAAAGACGCCCAAAAATCAGAGTGAAAAAATTGTGGCAGGCTAGTCCATTTTGCCAAAATTTAATTGCAGCAACTCAAAATTGTACGCAGTAGTTTGTATGGCCCCTGTGTTCTTGTATACATGCCTGACAACATCAGTGCATGCTTCTAATGAGATGACAGATGGTGTTGTGGGGGATCTCCTCCCAGATCTGGACCAGGGCATCACTGAGCTCCTGGACAGTCTGAGGTGCAACCTGGTGGCATTGGATGGACCAAAACATAATGTCCCAAAGGTGTTCTATTGGATTTAGGTCAGGAAAGTGTGGTGGCCAGTCAATGGTATCAATTCCTTCATCCTCCAGGAACTGCCTGCATACTCTCACCACGAGGCCAGGAATTGTCGTGCACCAGGAGCCACTGTACCAGCATAGGGTCTGACAATGGGTCCAAGGATTTCATCCTGACACCTGTGTGACCCTCCATGGATATGCCTCCCCAGACAATCATTAACCCACCACCAAACTGCTCATGCTGAATGATGTTACAGGCAGCATAATGTTCTCCATGGCTTCTCCAGACCCTTTCACTTCTGTCACGTGCTCAGGGTGAACCTGCTCTCATCTGTAAAAAGCACAGGGCACCAGTGGTGCATCTGCCAATTCTGGTATTCTATGGCTAATGCCAATCGAGCTGCATGCTGCTGGGCAGTGAGCTCAGGGCCCATTAGAGGACATGGGGCCCTTGGGTCACCCTCATGAAGTCTTTCTGGTTGTTTGGTCAGAGACATTCACACCAGTGGCCTGCTGGAGGTCATTTTGTAGGGCTCTGGCAGTGCTCATCCTGTTCCTCCTTGCCCAAAGGAGCAGATACTGGTCCTGCTGATGGGTTATGGACCTTCTATGGCCCTCTCCAGCTCTCCTAGAGTAACTGCTTGTCTCCTAGAATCTCCTCCATGCCCTTGAGACTGTGCAGGAGACACAGCAAACCTTCTGGCAATGACACGTATTGATGTGCCATCCTGGAGAAGTTGGACTACCTGTGCAACCTCTGTAGGGTCCAGGTATGGCCTCATGCTACCAGTAGTGACACTGACTGTAGCCAAATGCAAAACTAGTGAAGAAACAGTCAGAAAAGATGAGGAGGGAAAAATGTCAGTGGCCTCCACCTGTTAAACCATTCCTGTTTTGGGGTCATCTCATTGTTGCCCTCTAGTGCATCTGTTGTTAATTTCATTAACACCACAGCAGCTGAAACTGATTAACAACCCCCTCTGCTACTTAACTGACCAGATTAATATCCCATAAGTTTCATTGACTTTATGCTATACTCTGATTAAAAAGTGTTCCTTTAATTCTTTTGAGCTGTGTGTGTGTGTGTATATATATATATATATATATATATATATATATGTATATATGTGTGTGTGTGTGTGTGTGAGTGAATGAGCAGAACACACAAAATACCCGCGCTTCACAGCGGCAAAGTACTGCATTAAAATTTTTATTAAGAAGAAAATTAAACCTTTTTAAACTGAGGGAAAATATACCAATAATTATTTAAGGATCTCTTTGTATACCACATTGTGAGTTCGGCCCTCCGGTTGTAATATGACCAAGCTGTGTGCCGAGCTTACTCTTGAGCATGCAACGTACAGTTGGCCATGTGAACAGTAATCTTGTTTCAAATCTCACAGCTTGGATTGCTGCTGTCATAATCGGTTTGAGTTTCATGGTTTGTTTCAATTACAACTGAATTTGTAGGACTTGTGTTTAAGAGACATTCGGCATCTGTCAAGTATTGTAAGTATACAAATGGTTTCATCGATAAAATCACATCCAGCTTTTGAGAGTTTAAACATTCATAAACAAAGTGTCCATTACGTCAATCTAAGATGTTTAAGAGGCATTGGTGGTTTTCGAAAGGTGTAAAATATTTGGCCATTTCGGGAAAGTGACAACTGAACAATTCAGCGGCAGCCATCAACTCACATGCAGATCCATAGGTGAAGGGCTTAAGCATTTCACTCTTCTAGTGCTCCTGTGTAGTATAATTCTCTCCTGTACCGTCATCAGTCCACACCTTGAACCTGTCCCAGTCATTCAATACATAAGACACAATGTTCCTCCGGATATCAAGCGTGAGCCTGATATGGCCGTGCAATATGTAACAAAGAGAATGGAAAAGGTAGGTGCCATCTCCGGGCATGGAAACCACTCGGTAAGTGACAGTTCTTTGATCGATGGTGATCACCACAATAGACATGTTATGGGGGTACGGTTGGAATGATAAAGGAAATAGGTACCTGAACAATGTAAACCAAGTCTAAAATACCTACACAATAACTATAATCGTAATAAATGAAGAATAAAACAGCGGAAAAGCTGTTGATTAAATTAAAATGCTGTAGTTATCAGCAGGGAGACGTGAATCCCGTGGCAAAGCAAGGAAGGGAATGTAGAGACCAGAGCGACGGACGGCCTTATATAGGCAGGCAGCCAACAACGTGGGATGCGTTGGGATGGAGGACCCAACGCCACCTCACACGGTGACCGAGCTGCAGGCTATGTACGTATATATGTATGTAAGTAGGATTCAGTTAGCATTGGGAACCCACGTACCAAATTTCTTGAAGATGGGCCCATAAGTAACAAAGACCGTTGAAAAGTTCAATATGGCGGCCGACAGTGGCATCATACCACCGAAATAAGTACGTACATTGGTTTCGGTTAACGCAGGGAAGCCGCCTACCAAATTTCGTGAAGATGGGGCCATAAATAAAGTTCAACGTGGTCGACGTTGTCGACTGTTACGTATAGAATTTCGAAATGAAACCTGCTTAACTTTTGTAAGTAAGCTGTAAGGAATAAGCCTGCTAAATTTCAGCCTTCTTACACGGGAAGTTGGAGAATTAGTGATGAATTACTGAGTCAGTCAGTCAGTCAGTGAGGGCTTTGCCTTTTATTAGTATAGATATACTAAACCCATCTTGGGTGGTTTTTTGCCAAAGCTCTCAATTTTCATTTAGTCTGACCATAAGGCACAGTTCCAATCAAAGCTCTTGTGGCATGCAGAAAATCACAAACGTAATTGCCTAATGACAGGAAAGGCTTTTGGCTTTTTTTTCTGACTTGCCTTACAAAAAAATCTGTTGGCACAGAGGGGGGTGTCTGAGGGTAGTTTTGGAGACTTGGTGACCCTAAGATGCTACTACTTTCATTTTTTTTTGTTGGTTAATTACCCTAACTATACATACTGGCATTTGTAGGGGAGCAGCTACTTTTTAGCCACACCCAGGCTTATAAAAATCAACATACTTTTCTCTTATTTGACTTGTGTGTTCTCTTATCTCTTCCATGTTGATGGATGAATGAATGAATAAGGGAACTTCACCTCTGTGTCATTTCATATGCATACTATTGTGTGACAGGAAAAACAAGAATGTTTCCAAGAATTTCCAGGGTTTCCAAGAATTGTGGCACATGTAGTTAAAAATATTTGATTTTTTTTTTCCAGGGAAAAAAAAAAAAACTAACCTTAATTTCACACTGAAACAAATTATACAAATTTATCCCTTAATTGGAAGTAATTTACCAAAAGGTGACCTTTTTTAAAAACCCTTTTTACTCATCTCCACCAGGAGTGGTGGTAAGTGTACATGGGACACACAATTTTTAAAAAATGACAAGTTTAGAGGGTAATATTGTAGTCAGGGGACTGGGTTTGTTTAATTACCCAGATATTAACTGTGCTAACCTAATCCACTAGCAGGACACAAGAACAGGGGTTTTTGCTTGTAATACAGAACGGTTTTATACAGTAGGTTAAAGCAGCAACAGTGGGGAGAGCAGTCTAGATTTAGTATTCTACAATATTCCAGATACAATTCATGAGATAGATGTGGATAAAACTACTAGGATCTTCTGGCCATACTATAATACATTTTACAATGTTTTTGAATGCATAACATTTGTAAAACATTTAAATTTTACTATGGTGTATTTTGAACAGATGTAGCCTATCCTAAGATACTGTAGATAAATTGGGATATGCTTTTCAAGTGTGGAGACAACTGAAAGGGTTTTACATGTTATGCATGTTCATCTCAGAATTTAGAAGCAGTAAGAAATTGATGTGGTGGTTAAGGCTGTGGACTTCAAAACTTAAGGCTATGGGTTCAAATCCTGCTACTGACACTGTGTGACCATGAGCAAGTTACTTGACCTGCCTGTGCTTTAATTGGAAAACAAAAAGAAATGTAACCAATTTAATCATAAATGTTGTAAGTCACCTTGTAAATTCAATAACTATGTGATGGATAAATCAGGAGCTAAAAAAGTTACACCTGATAAAACAGCTGTATAAAAAAGGTATAACACTCCATCGCTAACAGTGGGACATAGGACAACAATGATTAAAAAGGATGTTTATGAAGATAGAAGGCACTGGTGAGAAGTATTGCAGAAAAGGCAAAGAATGAGACAAAGATTCCTTCAGTATTTTAATAGTAGAACAAACCATCAAGAAGGAGTTGAGGAGTATTAGGAACAGTAAATGTGTGCTAGAATATACAGGTAATGAAATGGCAAATACTTTGAACTTGCATTTTACTTAAGTTTATGCATGTTGTGAATTAGATTACCTTTTAAAGCAAATGGGACTACATGAGAGGTGCTTGAAGATTTAGAAATTGAAGAGGAAGTAGTACTGCTTGGATTAAATAGGCTGAAACTGAACAAGTCAACAAGACCAAGATAACTTTTATACTCAAGTGATTAAGCAAAATAGCAAGTAGAGATCTAATCCCTTGGCACACATTTTTTGAAAATTTGGGAGGAAAACTGGAGAAACCCCTACAAATTAGAGGCCTGTAAATAATATTCCATTGTATAAAAAGGGTGATAAGCCTTATTCAAGTAACTATAGGCAAGTAAGGTTAATATGCTTCATGGGTAAATTATTAGAAGGAATTATTAATGAAAAAGTTGGAACAGCACATGACTAGATAAAGTGCTATTTTTGTACTTCTCTATTAGCAAAAAGTCAGCATTTGTTTATATAAGGTAGGTTGTGTTTCATTAATATGTTGGAATTCTATCAGGATGCAACAAAAGCCTACAATAAGAGAGACTTTTTCTTCATATGAAAAGATAAAGCAAATTAAATAAATTATAAAGAAGTGTGGTGAAGAGTAGTGAAGTATTGGCACTAAACATTTGACTTCTGTATCAACACCATCTTTTAAACCTTAGTACCAGTATTAAAGCAGTTCAGAAACAAATAATGGTTAACTCCAAAACCATTTTAGCCTCACACACAGTCCCCTCAGTCTGCCCGATCTTAATCATAGTAGCAAAGCCAGTTTTTTTTTTTTTTTTTCTCTAGTCTGCCAAAATGGAGAGTAAAAGCAACAAGTGTAGCCTTAAATGCGAGTTACAATCTCGAGTTATGCCCCAAAAGATTTACTTTACAAATGACACAATCAGCAAAGACAACAAGTTTATAACTGACTCAAAGGCATCCTACAAGTATGCTGGATCTGGGGCAGGGTTTTTTTTTTAGGATTTTTTTGGTGGAAGGTCAATGGGATTTCTTGGCTACCCCAGAAAAATTAAAATAAAACTGATTTGAAACTATAGAGAATTGTGAAATATCAGTTCATTGAAATCTATTGTAGTGTTCGGTGAACTTGGGGATATGGGGAAAACTACACACAAAAGAATTCAAGGACACGAGTACATGATCCCTTTTTGTCTACTGACAGAAAACCAGATTTACAAAGCAATATACATACAAACAAATTAATCCTTACCATCAAACTCTGGGAAGTAGTCCACTAAATGAGAGTACATTATCTTCTCTTCTAGGAGGTCTTTCTTATTCAAGAAAAGGATAACAGAGGAATTCTGAAACCAGGGATATGTGATGATCGTTCTGAATAATGCTTTGCTCTCTTCCATACGGTTCTGATAAAGACGGAGAAAAAAAAAATGTAGTGGGAAATTACATACCAAAAAACTAACTTTAAAAAGTGTTAAGAGTTAAAATTCAGAAATGACATTTGAACCTACCTCATTGTCAGACTCTACTAGAACTTGGTCGTACTCACTAAGAGCTACAAGAAACATGATGGATGTTACATTTTCAAAACAGTGAATCCACTTCCTGCGTTCTGATCTCTGTCCACCAACATCAACCATTCTATAGAAATTAAGAGATGACTGTTACTGTTTGGATAATGTTAAGGAATTACTAAAAAGTAAATAAATACATAAGCACTTATTTTAACAATGCACAGCAGAAAATATTATGCAGAAGAACAGGAAAGAACACAGAGTCAATATGATTACCAATCATTCACATTATACACACACGTTATTTAGCAACAACAAATTAGAACACCGATATACAAGGTTCAAGTGACCTGTGGTGAAAGATAGGACTGTCTAAATCATCTGGCATTCTTGATGTCATCTGCACTGAACAGATGCTGATGATGTGAATGAGCAGAACATAAAAAATAACTAAATATCACTTCTTTCATCTTTGTGACAGCACCTGTGCCCATGCATACTGAATAAAGGAAACAATGAAAGCAGTAAATAAAATCTAACTTATGAGAAGCCTTGATCATATGAACAACCTGCCTGACACTTTGCTAAAGCCTTTAAACTGTCATTTGCAGATTGTTTAGACAGAGGCAGGGCACTGCAGTCAGGTGAGGGAACCACCAAGGGCCAAATGAATTCTGTGCATCTTACAGCCTAGGTGTGACACTTTTTCCCCCAAATCTCTCTCAGGTTGCGAGTTTCTAATCACCTTCCAGTATTGGATTCAATATTATTTTTTTTGGATGGCAGTTTCCCCATTGTCAGAGATAGCTAAAACAGTATACTGCTTTGATTAATGGGACCCACAAAAATCAGCCCGAAATAAACACTCCTTAAGAGCAGCCTGGTTTGCTGTGCTGAACTGACCTACTTAAAGGCAAGACGCAGCCTAATTTGAAACTGTCTCCTATTATATTAACTGTTAATAAGGCTGTTATTTTTTGTTCTTGTAATTAATAATCAATTTTTTAAAGTGCCTTTTATGGCAAGCATTACATTATCATGTTGTGAAGGGAGGCAAATATGGCAAAAATTCTCCCAAAACACACCACATACACCTGCAGCTCGCTAGCTAGTACATTTCGCATTACCAGACCAGAGGATGGAAAGGACACGTGTTTAGACAAAAATAATTCGTTTAATTTGAACAGGTTTCCAAAACAAAGCAGTGCAGGTACATAATCAATGTTGACTTAGAAATTCAATGTTAACTTTGACTTGTACTTAATCTGCTATATAACTGTATTAATGTTTTCTATATGTTGCCTCGTTGGGCAGCGGTAAAAATCATTTTTTTGAGGTGTACATTCTAGCTCCAAACCACACATTTATCCCAAGGGGAAATTCACATGCATGCATGTTCCATAAAGTATCTATCTACACAAAAATATATATGTTAGACCCCTTACAGCTCATGGAAGATGCGCTGTGCGCCTCCAGAAAAGAGATTAAATGAAAAGCTATTTAGCTAAATGCCTTTGATATGTCATCCAGTAAAACAAAGTAAATGTGTAAAAAATAAATAAATAAATAGCTTATTCATTAGTTGGTGCCCCTAGAAAAGATCATAACTGGATTGGAATGATTTTTCAAACTAGCCATTTTCTTTAATTTGTATCACGTCTCCAGTCCTGCAATCAGTAAATTTAGCCTATATAAAATGGAGAAACGTAAATCACTCTGCTGTTTGGTATGATTGTGTGTCCCACACTGAACATGGACTGGAGAAAGCAAAGGAGAGAGTTATCCGAGAAGATCAGAAAGAAAAATTATAGACAAGCATGTTAAAGGCAAATGCTAGAAGACCATCTCTATGCAGCTTGATGCTCCTTTGACAACAGTTGCAAATATTAAGTTCAAGGTCCATGGGACTGTAGCCAACCGCAGCTGGAAGAGGGAAAATTGGCCCCAGAAAGGGCAGAAAGATAGAATGAGAATGGGAAAAAAAGGACAACAAGCTTAACTCCAAGATTCTGATCAAAACAAATCGCCACTCAGAGTGACAGTGGGCTCTAAGGAATAAGACCACTGTTGAAAAGAAAAAGTCAAGAGTGGAATTTGCTAAAATGCATACGGACAGGAAACAAGTGCTTCTGAGAGAACATCCTTTGGATAGCAGAGACAAAACTCGAGCTTTTTGGCAAGTCCCATCAGCTTTAGGTCTACAGATGAAAAAAATAAGTTTTCAAACAGTGTCATGTTCATAAACATGGGCAAAATGTTTAGGTTTTAATTACATTCCATGTTGTAAACGGTTTTCATGTTCAAAATATGTCCTTTGATATTGGTTCTTCCTGAGCCGCCCAACAGTGGGCATTCCCAATACAAGTTGTTTATTTGCTGCAAACACATGCAACATAGATCATCCATCATGTTTAAGCCTTTGGTAGCACAGCCTGTAAGTTTATACAGTACAAGTAAAAATTTTACCACTGTGTATTATTACTTATATAATTTAACAGCTGTTGCCAAGCTCATTTTTTTATTTGTATGCTTAACACTAGGTTTCTTTACTTTGTATTTTCACACCTGTTCTTTGTTAATAAACTGGGAATTTGAACACCTTGTATCAAGCTGGTTTCCAAGTCAATATATTGATAATGACAGGAGTTTAGCTGCATGAATACCTATTGCATCGTAAATAGTGAGATCAGAACACCATACCTATTGTGAAACATTGAAGAGGCTCAGTTAGGTTTTGGGGCTGCCTTGCCAAGTCTGGCATGAGGTGCCTTAAGTCTGTGCAGGGAACAATGAGATAAAGACTGTCAAGACTGAAACATTATATTATTTTACAAGTATTATCAATAACACGTTTTAAAGTTGTAACTAAACTCCTGCTTGTCTTTTACTCTATGTAATTGCCCAAGGTTATAGATGTAAAAGGGAAGGTGGAGAGAAGTTATAAAAGTACAATACCTTGTAAATAGTGCTAAGTCTATGGGATTTGAGGCATTCGGAGAAAAGCTACACAATAAAGAATACAAAAAAAAGGGAAAAGTAGAATACAGAACTCTACCAAGACATAACACCTTCTGTACCAATTTCTAATCTTGTCCATTCTTGTTGCACCCAATGCAAATGTTAACAACTTTAACTCTGCCACCTCCAGCTCGGTGTTCAGTTTTTTTGGTCAGTGCCACCATCTCCAACCCATATAACAAAACTGCTTTCACTACCATCTTGTAGACCTTGCCTTTCACTCCTACTGGTACCCATCTGTCATACAATTACCCCTGACACTCTTCTCCACCCACTCCACTCAGCCTGCACTCTTAGTCTCTCTTCCACACTCCCGTTACTCTCTACTATTGATGCCAGGTATTTAAAAACTCCTCCACCTTTGCCAACTCTATTCCCTGTATCCTCATCATTCCTCTGACCTTCCTCTCATTCACACACATGTATTCTGTCTTGTTCTTACCAACCTTCATTCCTCTCCTCTCTAGAGCATATCATCATAATCCACAGGGACGCTCATCTAATCCAATTTCTAATCTAATATCTCTGATATAATCCCAACTCTACCTTGAATGCATTTTTCCACAGACCTCATCAACGTCACACTTCACTTGTACATATCCTCTACCACTGTTAAATACTTCTCTGCCACTCCCTACCTCCTCATATAATACCACAATTCCTCTCTAGGCACTCTCTTATGCTTTCTCAAAGTCCACAAAGACACAATGCAGCTTCTTCTGTTCTTCTCCAACACCTTCAGAGCAAACCAAGGTTATTATAATTAACGAAAACTAAAATCAAAACTGAAACTTAAAAAAAAAAAAAAAAAATTCATAAATTGAAATAAAATTTAAACTGAAATGAAAAACTAAAACTATTAAAAGGAGCTGGAAAGACTAACAAAATAATTTACTAAAATAAATTTGTTTTTGTTTGTTCTTGCTGTTAGTTAACCCCTTATTACTTTTAACTCTAAACCAGAAAGTCATCCCTCACAAGCCACCCACACACATTCATCCATTGAAAGGTGGCTGTTAATGGCGGGTGGGTGTTCACACAGCATTTGCTGTAACAGAGAGAGCTGAATACGCACATAAAGTGTGAGGAATAGAGACTTATGTGCCACCTTTCTTTGCACTTGTATAAAACAAGATGTAATTCAAAAGCCAGAAATCAAAATGTGCTGGTCAACAAAAACTTTACCATATGGAAAAATCATGAGTGAGTAACATTTAAGATTATTTCTCAGGTGCCTACTTTATGTTGACAGAAATTCACCTGCCACTTCACACACAAAGTATAAAGAAAGTATAGCAATCATGAAAGAAATTCAAGCTCGAGATTTTAATGAATCTCAGAAATACTGTTTCTTGGGACTGTGCGCGTGTGTGTGTATATATGCAACAAACAGTTGTTCATCCTCCTTCTCCTAGACAAGCAGTTTGGCCGTCCTGAAGCATCTGGTTAAAGCTTCCATTTGTGAGAGGTTCGACGCCTACTATACCTCCAAGAGACCTTCCCCAATGTGCAAAGTGAGGTTGGAGATATGGAGTCTAAATTGATCCAGTACAAGTTCCCCGATATGGAAATGGCTACTAAAAGCTGTGGTCTTAAGGTGGTTGAGGCATCTCAGACATCTCATGGCGGCAATACTAGATCATAGTAAAGGATACCAGAGGTGTGGGCAGCTGTCAGACTGAAGATGGTGGCCTTCAGAGAAAGGCTTTCTGTGAGATCATCAGATTGTGTTGAGGAGTATCATGATGCTATAAGTGCTGCTGCAAAAGTGGTTGTGAAAGCAAAACTTCCAGCATGGAAGGAGTTTGGAGAGGCCATGGAGAAACACTAACCAGATGACCTGGGAAACAATTCCTCAAGAGGGAAGGTGCAGCTCTGCCCATATGTGCATTCTGCTTCATATACTTTATAAACAACTTTTACTTCCTTATCATTTGTTCCGATCGTCATTACACACACACACACACCTTGCCTGATACTTCTCGAACTCCACCCCTCTCCAGGCTGGCATTTATTGGTCATTATACACAAATATATTAATTATTAATAATAGAAAAATAAAGACTTTGGACCCTGCTGACAGACAATGGACAAGTACTTGTCATTCATCACTTCCACTGGCAAAAAAAAAAAAAAGAATGTTGCAGTATTCAGCATTAAAACAATAATTTGTAGTTAAACACACTCATCAATACTAATCGATCCACAAATTCAAAGAAAACATGCAGACCTTCATGCTGTGACATGGGTATGACAGCTCTGCATTACCACATCTGTACTAAACTTTAACCAAATCAAAACTGATCATATACAGTACTTAACTTTTGCTCAGATCTTGTCACTTGATTATAAGCTATGTGCATGCTTGATTTCTCCCTAAATAGCCGTCACGAGACAACCAAAGCACTCGGTAATAGCTTTGCAAAATAATGAAATACAAATTTTTTTTTTTGGAGTGTTGGAAATCAGCTTCCATAGAAGCCTTTATGCAATTGATAAATGTGATTAAAAAAAAGTCAGAGGAATAGAAAAACCTGAGAATGACAAATTTTGAATCACGTAACCTTCTATAACAACTGAGGTGGAACTAAATCTATACAGCATGGGGTTAAGTTAGACCTTGGAATCAATGATGAAGGGATTTTATCATCTTTTTCATAGGTCAGCATATACCTATGATACCACAGAATGCTCAGAAGGTAATGGCCGGGTAGTCAGTTGAACCAAGTCTTTAGAACTCTGACTTTGTCTATTATAACCTACTGAAGACTACAGAGGTTTATTTTCTCCTGGAATTGCATCAATTGGCGTTTGTTAAATACTCCTCCATTGTCAGCTGTCCATATCTTAACCTTAATGTTATTAAATTATGACAATACAGTTGGCCCTTGCAATTTGCAGATTTACTATAGGGTGGTCCAGATCTAAATTATGCAATTTTCATTACGCTATAAATTATATAGAAAAATCACCTGAAAAATCCCAGACCATTGAGAAGTGTGCAAACTGACGACATGAAGAATTGTCTTCGCGCGAACTGGAATCATCCCCACATAAATCAAAGTCATCCAGATGATCTTGATCTGCATAATTAGATCTGGACCACCCAGTATTTGAGGACCTGCCTATTCAAGAGTTTGTCATTAATAATGGAAATAATTTTATTACTAGTAAACAAGAAAGATGTCATTCCCACAGTGCTATGTGCGTGAATTAAACACAGTACTCTGAGTGAGGGGCAGATGTAGACGTTTAATTCAAATGACAGCATTGTGGAAATGACAATTTTCCTGTTTACTAGTAACGCTACCTTTCCATGAAATAACTGTTAATGCTTTCATAAAACACTTTGTGTGAATACGAATGGGTATCAGACAGGTGGAATAAAAAAGGATGTCTGCAGTTACAACAGGCACACAGCAGTTAAAATATGGCATGGGTGGGGTCACCATTCAGCTTTTCTCATGTCTTAACACTCTCATTGGTACAGCATCTATGGTCGAGCATTTATATCTGGAAATCCAATATCAGTGTTCATTTGACAAGATTCAGCATGAAAAAATTGTGCACCAAGTACAGAAGGCTGAAGATGAATGCAGTAATGAAAACTGGACATACCTTTTTTGCCTATGCTAGGAGAAATGTTTCCATTATTCAAAAAAAGATTGTGAATTTTAAAATGTTCCAGAAAAATTAAAAACACATTTCCAAACTCTAAATTTGAAGGTTTTTCCAATCACTTAAATAGGAGGGCCACATATTCAATATCCCTCTGCAATAAGCTTAAAATATGAGCACATCAGAAGCTGTTGAAAACAGCAAACGATGCCTGGAAAGATATTTGAAGGTCCGAGTTTCCTCTTCGCCCCCACAAAAAATAGGGAATCTTATTCAGTAAGATGGACAAACAGATAGAAATCAATATGGCTCTAGTGATCAATCTGTGTTTTTTTTTATGCTACAAACACACTAATAGCACATCGGAATCAATCAATCACAAGATTTATATCTATAGCACTTTTTTTTTTTTAAATACAAAATAAGTACCTCAAAACTCATAAAGGAGTTAAAGAAAAAATTGCAAGTAAAAAGAAAATTAATCAAGTTCAGGAATGCCTAGAACATATAATTCTGTCAAGTACTCAGATTTCTGTGACAACAGGCACGTCTAAGGAAAAGGGAAATTTGAAGATCTGAACTGTGTATAGGGAAGAACATTACGTAATGGAGATATCCTAAAGATGTTCTTTCAGTATTTTAATAGTAAGAAAATAGCATTTCACCTCTTTACAAAGAAATGGAATACAGAAAGGAAAACAAAAACCAACCTGAATTCATATACTCCTGAAGTTTTAACCAATGTAAAGGCAATACCAAAACAGAAATGTTAGAGTAGTATTAAAAAGTTTAATGAGTAACTAGGGTTAAAAAGACAAGTGTGTCAAAATAATTCAATCACATAAAAGCTAGAACATATAGTCTGTTTATTATTTATCCATGAGAATAAACTACCTGATAAGCACACATAGCTACACTATATACTGTACATACATATACACACAAATACATTTATTTAAATAAAAACAATCATTTACAATTGATTTTGCAACACTACCTGAAAATGATGCTTTGCAAGTCAAAGGGATATTCAATAATCCCAGTTGTAGGAATTCGAACTCTTAATACATCTTGCTGGGTGGGAAGGTAGGAGGGCTCTGCAATTCGGTCTAGATCACTTAAATAGCTACAGAAGAGAGGGGTGGACAAGAACTCATTAGATCAAGGACACAACTACAGCATCACTTTTAAAGTTGACCTTGTACGGAATGAAGACCAATATTAATATTACATATGTGGCTAATGGTTTTATCTAAGTGATATGAAATATTAGCATATAAGTACTACTGTTTAAGTAAAGCAGCCAGTCAGAAGCAGGAATTCCATGGTCATCTTTGAGTTTTAAAGGTCCAGAGTCATTGTCAATAAAATACACTGCACCCTATGTATTAAATATCAGATGCTTCAATATCCTTAACAGATGAGCAAAGTAACAGCTCAGAGCAGGAGAAAGTAATATTTTCAAAAGCTAATAGCACACTTACTATTTAGTAGAATCAGACAACTGATATTCTCGCCTCCGGTCATAGCACTCTTGAATTCCGGGGTCATTCCATAACATTTTAATGGCATTTACATAGGGGAGCTCAAACGTTGAGACTTTTTCCACATCAACCTCTCGAACCAACAGGGCATTAGACTGCAAATTAAAGCAAACAGTAAAGCAGAATTCCATTTGCCTGCTCACTCAGCCATTCCCAATCAAGTGAAACAAGGCACAAGAAGCTACAGGTTTAAGGGGACAGGTCACACACAGTCACACACCTTCCAAAGTTCAGAATAGAAAGTTTTAAAATAGTGTTCAACACTTCACACTCCATCCTAGCCCAAGTTAGACTACTTACCTTGTTCTGCTCATATTTATATGAGACATTCAAAGTCTCCATTGCACGGATCATGGACTGCATGGCAGTGAAGATATTCTGGTAGACCAGCTTAGTGAAACCTCTCTTGTCCTCATCAGAGTAGCCTGCTCCATGGATGATCCTCATCTGTTTGATAAAGGTGCTCTTTCCGCTCTCTCCTGTTCCTAAAACAGATACAACCATGGAGAACTATTAAACAGGTTTCATACAAAATTTGAGGTGAACTGCTTTCAGAATGCTTGCATATTCTGTCATGTATATCAACAGTAAAACTCTCTTCCTCCCAATTTATTCTCATTTCTCCACAGTGGAGATTATCTTCTCTAAACCATTTAACTCAAATTGAGTAAGATTATAAACTGTTAGTTCACCAGGGGGTTTCTACGTTCATTTAAAGAGCAGTATGAAGCTCTGCTGTCCTTTATATGGAATTGAACACCACAAGGTTTAAAATTTTTTTTAAATGAAATTATAGTCATGAAGGTGTATGCACAATGAAAGTTTCCTCAATACTGTATATTTCCGTTTATTGTGTGATATGGCTGGAAGGCGTTTCTGCTGAATGAACTCACATCTTAAAACATAAATCTTTTGGAGGGCACCAGTTAGGGAGTTTACATCCACATTTAGTATAAATTAAATTATTGCATATTACCCATTACTTTATTGCCAACACTGTTAATCTCAAATTTGGCACTTCCAATTTGAAACGTATAAAATTGCTAAAGCGGACTGTGTGGTGAACTTTTTTTTTGAAAAGACTTAAGCAACCACAGAAGAGGAAGCTGAAAGATGTGTGGTTTATAGGCAAAGTCCCAAGAACATCCTTATAGGTTAGCCACAGCATGTGCTATCACATGCAAATTGTTTTCAACCTCAAAACAGCCTGGGACACAATCTTTGAGGTGATGTATGGAATTGTAAACATTAAAACTTAGATTTACAATGACTTCTAATGTATTTTTTTGAGAGAGTTCTATAACAAGAGTTCGCCGTCCCTGAGGTCAATAAGCAACTTGAGCTCGATAGCAAGAAATGGTGCGTCATTAACTGTATAAATGTCTCTCCTAGTGAAATTCTGTTCCACCAAACACAAATATCTTTCTCTGTCTCTCTCTCTCTCATAAGGAGTTGAGAAATTAAAAAAACAAATAAAAATAATAACCCACACGCTATGACACAAGGGGACAAAAATGTGCCCCACTCAAAACAGTACAGGTTTGGAACACTGGTGTTCTTTTATGGTACTAATTCTTACCCCACTATCTCTCATAAGGAGTTGAGAAATTAAAAAAATAAATAAAAATAATAACCCACACGCTATGACACAAGGGGACAAAAATGTGCCCCACTCAAAACAGTACAGGTTTGGAACACTGGTGTTCTTTTATGGTACTAATTCTTACCCCACTATCTCATACTGTTTTTGGTGAGCCACTTTGCCCAAAACGATTTTCAATGCTTAAGCAGAGTCATTTAAGTCAATAACTCTGCTCATAATGTCAGATTTAAAATGGATTGATCACTACCTGCCTTCCTGTCTACCCACCATCATGACTTTAAACGTGCCTAATGCCCATCTGAATCTACACCTTCATGAAAGACCTGGTTTAAAATTAGGGAAGTCTGAATAACCAATCTGTGTTATGCATGCTCTCATCTTACTACATGGAAGCAGCCTGACAGCAGGCTCATTTGATGTAACTTTAATAAGCAGAATCTGTGAAACAGACAGCTTTGTCTGAACTTATGAAATCACAAGAGGGTTTTATTAAGTGGACAGCTCACAGGAGTAACAAATTGAGATTACCAGTTTTCTAGAAATGTTTCATTTAGACTAAAGATTCAAATTTTAAACACATTTCATAATTAATAGTATGCTCTTTTTAATTGATCACTAGCCATAAATTGTTATTAACACAGACAGACCATACATTTGCCAAAAAAAAAAATAATTACTTATGCATGTATGGAATGGTTTTCTCATCAAGTGAAGAGTGTTATGTACTATATTTTTGTTTAGTAACTGCTCAGCAGTCAGTTGCACACTTTGCCTTTCACCTTGTCAGCTGAAGGGATCGATGTTCCACATATGCTCAGGTATCCTCTTGCCATGGTTCAGGTACATCAGCCATTGAAATGGAATTGTAGAAGGAAGAACATGCTAAAGAGGCCGATTTCACAAGGGTGGATAAATTAGTGGCCACAATGTCTTGTGTGTTATCAGGAATACACACAGTTACTTTGCCCACTAGTCTCGGTCTACACAGCAGCAGTTATGATGGATATCTGTGCTGAAAAGCCATGCCGCTGGAAAATGTTGCCCGTTTGAACACCAATCTTGTTATCTAAATAGCAGTAAGTAAGTTCAGTGCAAAAATGTCATTTGTTAATGAAAAACTATTGTTTAGCTGGGTTTTAAGTTCTTGTATCTTAATAAACAGTATCATCTCCAGACAGAGGAGCAGCTTCAGGGACAGACTGCTGTCACCATGCTGCTCCACTGACAGACTGAAAGATCGTTCCTCCCCCACACTATATGACTTTTCAGTTCCATCCCTTGGTAAACGTTAACATTATACAAAGTTATTGTCTGTTATACCTGCATTTTTATCAGTATGCTGCTGCTGCAGTATGTGAATTTCTCATTGGGATTAATAAAGTATCAAAAAAATATTTAAAAAAAAAATCCATCATGGGGCAACAATATCCCTAGTTGGAATTTTTTGCCTTTGGTGAAAGAAGCCTTTACAGTTATCCAAAATTATTGGTATACTACTATGTTCTATTATTGTTGTTTAATGGCTGGCAGTCAGTGGAAATTGCACAGTGGGTGTAATTTCTATTTCTAGCTTGTGCTGCCAATATGGTTGGTTACTAAAGTTTTTTTTGTATGGAGTACTGCATTGCAGATGCACTGCTTTTGCATCTCAGTGCAGAAGTTCACCATTTTTTCCCACCACTCAGAATGCTCCTAATCCGAGTTGTGTTTAGCAAGCTTGATTTTGTCTGGAAGTGTCTGTTCTGTTGTCAGTGGCGCAAGGGCAGGACATTTACCTTAAATACTACTCAAGTATCTATTTGAAATTGACGTCTCAGAGTTGAAGACTATATCAGATGTTGCAATGCAACAAAGCAATTGAATGTCCCAGAGCAAATTTAACCATACAATTGACAGATTGTTCAAATTTTCTACAATTTAATTACATTCAGCTTGCAGTTTTTATTTCTGTAGAGTACATTAACTAGACCCTCACTATGCCACACCTCATTTGTTAAAAGGCATTTTTCCAAAATTTGATCCATTTAACTTTAAGATTTATTTTCATTAGCACCTTTATTATAAACACAGGTGCAGTTAATTGTAAAATATCCTCAAGTTTTAAGAGCAAGACTCAAAGTTGTGAAAAGTAACCATGTTACGACAGAGTAAAATAAATAAATTTAAATTAGGTTAAGAATATCTCACAGATGTACAAATCCATACTGTATATTTATACCCATGTATTTTCCTAATATACAAGACTGATGTCCTTTTACAAGATGCAAGTTCACGACAATGCAATATTTCTTCTTTTTTTTTTAAGCAAAGTTAAGCTAACATATTAATGGGGTTTCTGCATGAATACATGTAAAAACTTGAGATCAATCCATTCAAACCAAATTGTACTCTTCACAAAAAAAAAAAATATTAGGTTAGTGGATCCTCACTGTACTTTCTCTAGGACCGTGAAGGCCTCCTTACCCTGTGTATGTAAGCTAAGTGTACATACCTTTTGAGATAAAGCCAAACAAACCGATTACACGGCTCAATATAGAGCTCTGAAGCTTGCTGGCCATTCTGATAGATTCAAGAAAAATTCTTGAGACAGTAATTTACTTTTGCAAAAAATAAGAGCAGATACATTTTTAAGCATCAAGCCCAAAATGTAATATTTAACCTCATTTGCCAAATTGCCACATACTGTACCTACACAAAACGAGGACTGGACCAGGTTCGATCTTTAACCTTTTACTCTAAGAAATCTGTTACAGGATAAGTTCAGCATTTTTCAAGTTGAACATATTTCATCACAATCACAGTATATATTAAATTTACTCCACTAAACTGCACTCCAAAGTGAAGCATTTGTATAAATTTTAAAAATAGCTTGTTTTTGCAGATTACATTGGGCTGAAGGGCACACAGAACCGAACATTAAAGACTTAAGAAATACAGTACATATGTGATAAGTTTTATGGCAAGATGTTACTGAATTTGAATCCACATGTTGAGATTGTACAAAAAAAAGTGTAAAACAGTGTACCCAACATGGCTTTAGAAGGGTGGGGGGAGAAGGAATGTTAACTATTTTAAGAGATTCATCCATTTTAAAAGAAAACCGTCTCTCTCTCTCTCTCTCTCCCCCCTCCACAGCAACTTTTCACCCCCCAGGGGCATGGTATCCTCTAGTCCGTATTGTAAATGTCACACACATCCAACATTAACTTTTCTTTCAGGATTCAGATAAATAAGCTAATTTTAAATTCTGCAGTATGTCTGACTATGATGATGAAGAGTCACTTAGCATAATCACTGTATTTTCACAAGCCAGATTATTCTGATGAAGAACTCTAACAGATTGAAGAGGAAAGAACAGAAGGGAGATCACAACTGGAAAGGGGCAAGATAAGCAACTGGTGATGTAACAGCAACAGTTGTGAACCTGTGGCCATCAAGTTGAAGGGAGAGGGGCGTACTGCTTACAGCCTAAGGAGTGTCAGGGAATGAGGCTAAGCAAATAGATATTAATAGGTGACATGATTGAAAGCTTTAAAATTATAAAAGGAATTAGTATGTTACTTTAAAATACAATCTGCAACAACAAAAATTTTGCTAAGGGTAGATTTCACAAAAACTTTAGAAAGTCGTCATCCCCTGACCCCCTGCCCCACAGAGTATTATAGGCTCAATTTAACAAGTAGGATAGTAGTACTTTAAAAAAACTGATGAGCTGATGAGATTTTGTAGAAACTAAGTGAATATGATTGACAAGTTTAAGCTGAAAGAGGTCTCTCTCGATTGTTATAATCTAAATTCTTCCTTTGTAGGTTATATGATTTTTCACTCACGTTTTTAATTGCCCTGCATGACCATCTTTGTTCACAACTTTTTCCATTTGGTATCTCCTTAGAGTTAGAATTTCTGAAACATTAAAATTTTACAGGGACAATGTTTGATCTGAAATACGATCAGTTAGGCATTGCTATGTCATCTGTGCCGACGTTGATAGAAGCTCTGGTGGATCAAGGTTACTGTCTAAAAATGGGCAATTATACTCCTCCAGAGCTATTTGACATCTTGCTGCAAAGTAACTCTGACACATATGGAAATGTCCAAACTGTTGGGCAGAGCTAAGTTACAGCAAGGTGCACTAGTAGCTTGGCAAAAAGAATGTTATGAAGCCTTGTGCTGTGGTCAAATACAATAGCACGATGGGCAGCCTAGATCGTGTGGATCAAGAATTTACTTTTTATCCCGTTAGGAGGAGGAAACAAAAGATATTACAAAAATAGTCATCTGGTGGAACAGTTTAGCCAGCTTTTTGTTTGTATAATACATACATTCCAAATACACTCTCTGATGCAAACTTTACATGCCAGCTTGTAGAACGTATCATGGCCCCACATCCACACAATCGCTAAACAACAACATTTATTTATAGAGGCACATTTTCATACAAACAGTAGCTCAAAGTGCTTTACATAATAAAGAATAAAAAAACAAGAGACACTAAAAGAAAACAAAATAAATCAACATTAATTAACATCGAATAAGAGTAAGGTTCAATGGCCAGGGGGGACAGAAAAAACAAACACTCCAGACGGCTGGAGAAAAGATAAAATCTGCAGGGATTCCAGACCATGAGACCGCCCAGTCCCCTCAGGGCATTCTACCTAACATAAATGAAACAGTCCTCTTTGTATTTAGGGTTCAGAGACAAGAGGTAAAGAGACACAGTCAACTCAGCACATCGTGGATCAATCCAGAGTATCTTTTTGGTAGACATTTTATTGATTATATACCTCCAACAGAAGAGGGAAACTAAAGAAGAACATGCAGAATTCAACTTGATAAATCTAGAAACTTGAACACATTACATAGTACATGGAAATCAGACTACTAATTTGAAATTGAAAATCCTGAGACTAGACCTTGCTCTCTTCACTCTAGGGCAAGCAATGCAGTCTGACTTGCTTCCTTGGCCACTTCCAGACAAAACCTTCCATCACAGCTATGCATCAGCTCAGACAGGGAACCACACACACACATACATTTTAGTCTTTGAAAATGTCTTTGAAAATGTACCATCTGTTTTCTTTCTAATAAAGTACTCACTCAGTACTTTATAACAGCCTACAGTGCTCAATAAGTAAATCTTTGAAGCAACAAGGAAGCAAGAGTATCCCTTTCCCCTAATATAGAAGCTTATTCTAAAATTTTACTGAAAGTTATATTTAGAGATACTGCGAGAATGGATAATGTTTATTTACATGGTGGACACTATAGCATGACTAAACAGTGACAGGGAGGCTTGCCGGAATGGATGACAGGAAAAAATAGTCAATAGAATCATTCATGATGGATGCATTCAACACAGTTTAGCTAAATGGCTTGTGTGGTTGGATTCAATTTTATGAATATTTGGATTTATTTTTTCTTTCAAAACTGCAAGTAAATGAACCCATAGTTGGGAGAATCCACAGTTGAGGAAGGAATATTGTACTTAATATCAATATTAGCTCTTAAAATAATGGAGTACCATAAACCAAGAACAACAGGCAGTCTTCTGCTTTCACTTTGGGCATTCATTCAGCCTTGGTCCCACAATTTTTTCTCAATCTAGACTCAGTTATTTCTTCTTAATCATTAATTTGCCACAGTGTGTTCTAAAGTGAAAATTGTTCTTTGTTCTTGCATCTTACAATGGGGCCTGGGGGGTACACAATCCCACAGGGGAAATCAAAAAGGCCTTATTAATATATATGTTTTCTTTGAAGCTGCAAAAATATCATAGTAAGAAAAAATGCTGTTCATGTTTATACCGCATCCTTGTGATAATGGAAGGCAACCATAAATTACAGCTTCATGGTCCTATTACCTGTTCGCATGTGTTCTAACAACTGATGTCAAGACCCATCAGTCCTACTTTTGCTTCTGCAATTATATTTTTCAACAGTTATGTTATGGCTTGTAAAAAGGCAGATGCACACAAAACAGGATTACTTTTCTAGTTGTGGTCTACAGAGTGAGATTCACGCCACGTGGCAGCACAGTGAAAGAACAGGAGTTTTGTTGTACTTTGTACGCATAACAATAAACCTGACCTAAACCGATTACACTGCATAGTATTTTTAGTAAACGCTTTAGACATTGAAAGTGCCAAACCACATTTTCTCTGCCTTTGTCAGAGCAAGAAATAGAGCAGATTAAAAGCACCACACACTATCGACTTTTTTTTTTTTTTAAATAAATGCAAGATGAGTTGCTGTTGCCAAGGATATGGTATTAAAAGAATTGAGGGCAACATGTTTAAAGGAGTAAACTCAGACACTCACTTATAACAATCAATCTTTAAATACATGGGGAGAAAATTAAACACATGCAGACCCTGGAACTGTGAAATATGAATGATAACTCTGAACCATAACTGTGCCAAAGTTAAAACATCGGTAGTAAACTAAACTTCAACTGGATTAAACTTGGGCGAAACAGCGTTGCTAAATTGATCCCACCCCTTTCAGGGTCTGTACGTTAATCCCGCGATGGAGATCGCTCCAGTCTTGTGTCTGCTCTGCAATTCTGCTCTTCTGATTTGACATATGCCCCAGCTTGATTTGGGTGGCGCATGCCACCACCCTTCACTCTGACACACTCCACTCTCAGTAAGGGGAGGAGAAGCAGGTTTCACTTTTTGATATTAAAATACTGATTTAAGTATGCACCAACCTCTTGCTCAAAGAGGTTCTTAAAAGGTTATGAAAAATGAATGCACTGAGAGGACAACCAAGACGCAGGCTTCCACCTGTAATTTGGTTTTACTTTGAGCAATGCCTATAAAGTCAGTTCAGTTCTTATTGCATGCTATGAGCCCGTGTAGTATTCTCTGTCACTGATGTACATACATCATTTTTCAATCCAGAGGCAGCATATTTGCGGAAAAAAAAAAAAAAGGAAGAAGAATACAAGATTGTAATGTGTGCCTTGTTCAGTTATCATTGCCCAATCATCTACAGAACAAATACCGCAATTGATGTCAGGATTTCAACATTCAATGTCAAAAGCAACATTTGGAGATTACCTTCTGAGGTGAATCCACTCCCCTCTGAATTAAAAGGTTGCTACAGAGAAGGATGAAGTAAAGCAAACACAGTCAGTCTCTTTTAAAATGGTTGAATATCACAGTGTTTTGCAATACTTATGTAATCTCAAGACACAGATCATTAAATCGATAACATTCTTGGCTTATGATCAAATGTGTCCATTTTTCAAGCCTCTCTCTTTCGATGGACCCATGTACCCACCAGCCCAATGGTAAGCTGCAAAAGCAGTTTTACTTTAGAACCAAATTTTGTGAGACAAATAAGGATTTTTAAAAAATAACTGACATGAAAGATACCAACAATTTAAGTTCAGCTAAATTCCCTAATTCTTTAAAATTAGTTCATAAATATAAAACATTAAATATACACCAAACTCCGCAGCCAACTTGTGAGCTTTTTTAGCTCTGGCCACTAAGCTATAGGTCAATAGCAGTCATTTACAGTGCATCCGGAAAGTATTCACAGCGCATCACTTTTTCCACATTTTATGTTACAGCCTTATTCCAAAATGGATTAAATTCATTTTTTTCCCTCAGAATTCTACACACAACACCCCATAATGACAACCTGGAAAAAAATTTGAGGTTTTTGCAAATTAAAAATGAAAAAAGAAAAAAAAAAAGAGAAATCACATGTACATAAGTATTTACAGCCTTTGCTCAATACTTTGTCGATGCACCTTTGGCAGCAATTCCAGCCTCAAGTCTTTTTGAATATGATGCCACAAGCTGGGCATACCTATCCTTGGCCAGTTTCACCCATTCCTCTTTGCAGCACCTCTCAAGCTCCATCAGGTTGGATGAGAAGCGTCAGTGCACAGCCATTTTAAGATCTCTCCAGAGATGTTCAATCGGATTCAAGTCTGGGCCACTCAAGGACATTCACAGAGTTGTCCTGAAGCCACTCCTTTGATATCTTGGATGTGTGCTTAGGGTCGTTGTCCTGCTGAAAGATGAACCATCGCCCCAGTCTGAGGTCAAGAGCGCTCTGGAGCAGGTTTTCATCCAGGATGTCTCTGTACATTGCTGCAGTCATCTTTCCCTTCATCCTGACTAGTCTCCCAGTTCCTGACACTGAAAAACATCCCCACAGCATGCTGCTGCCACCACCATGCTTCACTGTAGGGATGGTATTGGCCTGGTGATGAGCGGTGCCTGGTTTCCTCCAAACGCGACGCTTGGCATTCACACCAAAGAGTTCAATCTTTGTCTCATCAGACCAGAGAATTTTGTTTCTCATGGTCTGAGAGTCCCTCGGGTGCCTTTTGGCAAACTCCAGGCGGGCTGCCATGTGCCTTTCACTAAGGAGTGGCTTCCGTCTGACCAATCTACCATATAGGCCCGATTGGTGGATTGCTGCAGAGATGGTTGTCCTTCTGGAAGGTTCTCCACTCTCCACAGAGGACCTCTGAAGCTCCAACAGAGTGACCATTGGGTTCTTGGTCACCTCCCTGATTAAGGCCCTTCTCCCCAAATCACTCAGTTTAGATGGCCGGCCAGCTCTAGGAAGACTCCTGGTCGTTTCGAACTTCTTCCACTTACAGATGATGGAGGCCACTGTGCTCATTGGGACCTTCAAAGCAGCAGAAATGTTTCTGTAACCTTCCCCAGATTTGTGCCTCGAGACAATCCTGTCTCAGAGTGACATGAACGGTCAACTGTGGGACCTTATATAGACAGGTGTGTGCCTTTCCAAATCTTGTACAATCAACTGAATTTTAATACAGATTGACTCCAATTAAGCTGCAGAAACATCTAAAGGATGCTCAGGGGAAACGGGATGTACCCGAGCTCAATTTTCAGCTTCATGGCAAAGGCTGTGAATACTTATGTACATGTGCTTTCTCAATTTTTTTTATTTTGAATAAATTTGCAAAAACCTCAAGTAAACTTTTTTCACGTTGTCATTATGGGGTGTTGTATGTAGAATTCTGAGGAAAAAAATTAATTTAATCCATTTTGGAATAGATAGATAAAGGCTGTAACATACAATGTGGAAAAAGTGATGTGCTGTGAATACTTTCTGGATGCACTGTAAAAGTGAATTTCAGCCACTGTCCATTAATTCCATTTCGCAGTAGGTAACCCCTCCCCAGCTAAAAGCATTAACCAATTTCACAATATATGCATGATCACTTAATTAAACACAGCTAGACAATGTCAAAAAAAATAATCTACACAGACTTTGTAGGCAGCAGCCATACAACATGCACTTCAGAACAGGTCATCCTCCTGAAGCTAAGTGTGTTTGTGCCCAGCCAATACTTGGGTAGGAGATCAACCAGGGAAAAGCTTGGGTTGCTGCTGGAAGAGGTGCTTACTCGGTTGTCTGAATGTGGACCCCAAAGCCCCTATGCAGTGATGGTGGCATTGTGGTATAAACATGACAATGTCCTCCAGTGAGACATTAAAACTGAGGTTCTGACTCTCTGTACTCGTTAAAGATCCCAGGGCATCCTTTATAAACAGCAGGGTGTACCCCAATGCCCAGGCTAAAGTACCCTTCATGTTCTAGACATTCAGGGCCCCTAATCATCCCATCTCTAATTGTTTCTCTCTCTCTCTCTCTCTCTCATCACTTCACCAGCTAATAATTCATGTGTGGTGAGCACACTGGTGAAAAATATGGGTGCCATCACATCATCCAGGTGGATGCTACACATTGGTGGTAGTTGAAGTGACTCCCTGCTCATTATGAAAGTGCTTTAAGTAGTGAGAAAAATGCTATATAAAAATGAATTATTATTAGCAGCTTGTAAAGAAAATGCCTGTGAAAGTGTTTGTTTTGGAGAATTTTCAGAAAAATCTATGTTTGTGCATATACACTTTCATGCTAAATGAGAGTTATGTAATGATAAAGGCACTTCCTACAGACTTTAATGAAGCGAACGGTTTTATATTGCTGATTCAGAAGACATACCAACTCTTAAAGATGCAAATAAAAAAAGTAGGTGCTAGGGCCGTAACAAAACCAAAACCTCAAACTCTGATATTAAACTGAAATTTGGTACCATTTTCAATAACCAAAAGTACATAATGTAACTCAAAAAAATTAAAATGGCAGCTCTATAAGCACTAAAATCTTTACATTGCTAAAAAAAAAGAATTTTAGTAATTAAATGCAAATACTTCAAGCATGCTACTTTTACAGAAATGGTTTGTAAAAAAGAGTAAACAATAAAAAGTAAACAGGTTTACAGACAGTTGCATATAAGAGCACAAGAAGGAGTAGCTCTACTGTTTATGCAATTGAGCTGTGAAAAATTCAAGGGCCTTGCATTTTAAATTTAAATGTGAGAAAATCTCATTTTTAGAAGTGCATTTACAGTAATCCCTCCTCAATCGCGTGGGTTGCATTCCAGAACCCCCCGCGATAGGTGAAAATCCGCGAAGTAGAAACCATATGTTTGTATGGTTATTTTTATATATTTTAAGCCCTTAGAAACTCTCCCACACCGTTTATAAATAATTCTCCGCAGTTATACAGTAAACCCTTGTTTATCGCGGTTAATGCGCTCCAGACAGAAAGAAATTCATTTATAAATCTAATATTTTTGCAGTTAGAGCATTAAAAACCTGTTTATGTCCTTCTAAAAACGTTTAACATTAGAGCCCTCTAGACATGAAATAACACCCTTTAGTCAAAAGTTTAAACGTGTTCCATGACAAGACAGAGATGACAGTTCTTTCTCACAATTAAAAGAATGCAAACATATCTTCCTTTTCAAAGGGATCAATGTGAAGGTAGTTTCAGCATTTTTTTAGAGGAGCGTCCGTATCTAAGCAAATGGCCCCTCTGCTTACACCCCCTCCATCAGGAGCAGAGAATGTCAGAGAGAGTGAGAGAGACAGAGAAAAGCAAACAATCAAAAATCAATACAGGCTGTTAGAGCTTTTAAGTGTGTGAAGCACCGCGCAGGAAGCATATCGTATATCATTGAGGAGTTTTAGTTAATACGCAATATGTGCTCCGATTTGTTAATTTTATAGACATTAACTTACAACAAAAAGGTTTTAACCTGGAGACCAAAAAAAAAGTAAATAAAAATCCATCTGTTCTTCAAATGCAACAATAATGTTTGCATAATTTAGAAATTCTTTGTATTGACTCACGTGTCAGTCTTCCTTCCATCCACATTTGGCACATAGCTTAAGTCAGGGCTATTCAATTACAAATTCAGTTGGGCCAGATTTTAACACCAAGAAATGTAGCTGGGCCAGACATTTTCAGTGGCCAGCAAGCAGCAACCAATTAATTTTAAACCAACAGAAAATAACTGAAAAACAAATGTTTATTCATTGATTTTAAAACTTGGTCACATCTGTCACAGGCACATCAAAAAGTACATTTACAAAAGAAAGAAAAAAGCTAACACCACACAGAATGAGGTAATAGCAATACTTCTTTTTTCTACTTTTAAAATAAAAAAAAAAAACAAACAACATTTTGGTCATATCTAACCTAGGCATATCACAAAGTGCATAAAGTACACAGTACTAGCAAGAACATTTACCTTTTGAAATAAATACTTTAGTCATATATTACCCATGCATATCACAAAGTGCATTTAACAGACTAAAACGACAAACTATCAAAGCGATAATTGCACAAACCCTAACAAATGAGAACAGTGACTAACACACATAAATAAGGTACTACACACTGGGGGAACTTTGGTTTGTTTTAAATCACCACATGCAAAATTAGTAGTGCCTTTTTTGCAAAGAAAAAGGTGACGGTATGCATATGTTGCATTTGGATCAAGCTTCTGGTGCTGTGAAGATATATTGGAGGCCGAGAGTGCTACGGGTTATGTTTTGTCACCAAACCGACAAATTATAAAATATAATAATTCTTTGTATTTATTTAGCTCATTACTCACTACTCAAAAAGCTTTCCAAACTTCACACAGAGGACCTGGGATGCAAGCCCAGCATATTCTTACTGCAAGACAGCAATGCTATGATTACACTGTCTGTGCAGGCATATTGTACTTTACAATATTGTAGTTTTAAACTATCAAGCACAAACATTTCCAAACCTAAATATTAACCATAGGACAGTAAAGAGTTCTACATTCTACAAAAAAAGAATGCAAAGCAATCAGTGCTGAATTTTGATGAAATTACCCTTCTACCTGACAATTCCAAAGCTCCTTTGTCACAGTATAAATTAATTTGCTACATGAGGGTGTAATAGCTGCTAGTGGGTTGTCAATGAATTAAAAAAGGCAAAACCTGGTTGCAGGACCATAAAAGGTTGAGCAATACTGGTGTAAGGAAGGCAGTGCCGACCGAATACATACAATTTAGTCACGTGGAGCAGCGCAGAGGAAAATAAACCTTAAAGGGCACAACAAAAGTCAGAACACGAGACCCTGTGGAGAAATAATAAACTATTACTATGGCTGGTTTGGGCAATTTCTTACAACGTTGCTTTCCAAAGGCTTTTGGCCATGAGCACCAATCGCCTCACCTCGGTTAGCCATAAAATTGGCACATGACTATATTGTTAAAATATTTAAAAAACAAAACAAAAAAAATTTACTATTAAAGATTTATAGCAATGACACATAATAAATGCCAGTTCTGGCCTCCATAGAGCCCTATATATGTTTTTGAAGACACATTTCTTGTGAATTAAACAGGTTCATAACCTCGGCAACTGTCAAATCCATTTTGCTATGGAACGTCCTTCTGGTTTTGCTCACATATGCCCTCAAATGGCAATTTACCAATCAGTTCTTCAGATGACCAGCATGCTTGAAATGGTTTGATTCAATGCATCTAGCCAATGTTATGGACCAGCTTTCACCCACTGCATGTTTGTGGTATTGCTTTCCTGATTTATCCTTTGGATAGTGAGCAAGAGCTTTTTTCCTTTGGTTTTATGCACTAAACTCACTAGAATGAACAACCTCACTCATCATGTTAAAATACTAAAACTCGTCTACAGGGAAGACATCAGTCTGGAAAAAAATTCTAAAAACCATCACACTAGATGATGTTACATTACTGCCCACACAGAAAGCCTGTTAAACAAAAACTTGAATAAACGTCAATTTTCAGCATGTAAAGCTTTCCACAAGTAATCCATGTCACTTACACATCCAGGTTAGTGCACAAAATAAAAAAAAAAAAGTCAATCCCACTCCGACATCTGCTTCATTTACTCTTCTGTGTTAGTAAATAAATGGTGGCCTCTTGGTAATTGCAGTGCAATATCGTTTGACTTGTAATCCTATGTCATAAAAGTAAATAAAAGCTTCTTTCATTTATAAAATGAGCACAAGTGTATAAAAGGACTGCTTTAAAATTGAGATTTAAGATTGTCTTAAATAAAAATAAAAATAATTCACCCATATATGTATATAGGCTGAACAATCATAAATATGTGGTATTCTTCTTAAAGTCATGACTGTACACTGCATTTTGTTTCAGTCAGATAAAAAAATCCTAATTGCACATGCAGCATCACGTGAATCGTCCAAGTTTAGACCAACAGAAGTTCAGAAACCCAATTTGTAAATATTTTGGAATAAATATAAATGGTAATTTATTCTGTAGTGCAGAAGAGTTACAGGAGGAAAGACACTCTAATTGAAACTTGTCCCAACTTTACAAAAATCAACATAACCTCTACACCCCATTACATCCAGAAGATGGGCTCTTTTCATTTATCTGGGTTATGTAGAATCTCTTTATTAGCCATCTGATTTCAAATTTATTCATCCTCGTTTATAACCTCTGCTAACCACAAGATGCAAAAAAAGTTCTGTGTTTACAAGTTATTTTTTTAATGTGTGCTTTGGTTTTATAAGTCATAGCAATATTAGTATTCAATTTCAGTTTTTGCCTTGACGGAGCAGAAGGATATTCCCCACTTTTAAACTGTACTATATTTAACAAACGCCTCACAAACTCATACTGAAACTCAAGCTCTGCAATCAGTGCTTAGTTCATCATGGTTACAACCTTGTTAAAACAATTCTGCAATTGCTGGATTTTGTTACCCTGAGAATGTCAGATTACACAACTAGCAATGTCAGGGGATGATATACATAACACAGTTCCCTCAACACAGTTTCACATTTATTACATTTTGGAGCTAGCCTTGTTTTAACACAATTAGCATGCTATTTGGAAGTGCTAGTGGCAAAAGAAACGTTTTACAGGAGTATAGAAGACCATCATTACAAGCCAAATTAAACCTGCCTAACCAAATGAAGCTTCACAGACTCAAAAAAGACAAAATGCCTATAATTCTCACCTTGACCTGTACTTACATACACAACTCCAACACCACACATTGAGGAGGACTAACTCCTGAGAAGAATTTTCAAACACAGCAAGGGGTAGGAGTATGAAAAAGTAGGAGAATGTACAGTATTTGGGGCTTAGTTTACCAGTTTTGAAAATTGAAATATTTTAACCTACTTCAAAAAGTCACTTTCCATATTATTTTAAATTTTTTTGAAACACTAAATCATATTCAAATATATATGAGAAATACAATTAAATGTCCTAGTAGAGTACATTAAAAACATTTTAACATTACCTTACAATACCATGTAGTTAAATAATGAAGCCCTTACAGGTTTGTGGTTGTTCAATAGCTTTCAAAAACAGAGTTAAGTTTGTTAAAGTCTCAAGGTAAATTGCTGGCTGCTTTGAACAATGACCAAGTGTAGGTCTGGAGATTTTTTGATATAGTCTTGCAGTAATACTGAAATTCTAAGATGCAGATAAAGCAGCTGTAAAGTTGTTTTTCATATAACATACCATAAAAAACTGAATACATATTTACTCAGCAGTGCTTACAAAATTCCTTTCCTCTCACATTTGTTCTACAGTAACCTTCCTTCAAGCAGCAGGAGAAGTGACCTGGTATACTTCTCCCAGAATTTGACTAACTTGTATTGATGATCTGTTTGGGCAAAGGGAGTGGCTGCCAGATGAGAAAAACGGCAACCTCTCCAGGTAAATCTGAAGCAGTAATCTTAACTGTAAATGAAGTCACACTGAATGTTTTGCTGTTTTAAGTCAGGCAAATCTTAAAATTTTTATATTTCAAAAACATGTACAGCACACTGCATTCAAGATAACACAATTGAACTTTGACAAAATTTTCTTGAAGAATAAGGAAGCAAAATTTCAACCAAAAAATCTTATTATCTCTATATCTATCTATATATCTATCTAGCGCATTTGAAGAATGAATTATTCAAGGTGAAACAAATATCACAAGATTCTTTAAGTCAGTATCGTTCATTTGAAAAAACAAAAATTAGTTTGTTGTACATGCTGCTACTACACAAAAGAACGAACAATACAGGTGTTCCAAAAACAATAAGCGGACTTAAATAATCTTGAGAAATAACTCCTGTACATAACCTTGTCATGTCTGAAGTAAGCCAAACATTAGATCGGGTTGAACGGCACATTTCATGCTAGAATAACTTGAAATGCAGAGTTCTGCAGTCCTGCAAAGGTCCGATTCCCATTTTGTGCCAGAGGTTTCAGAGACAACTTTGAATGTCCCTTCAACATTGCGAGGGGGGGCGGGGGGGGGGTATGTAGATTTCAGAAAATGAAAGCACTGTAAAGACTACAAATATAAAATGCAGGGTGGCTTGACCATTTATAATAGCCACAAAACAAAGGAATAGATCCACTATATTTCATTACATGGGGTAGATAATTATTAATTTGATTAAGTGAATGGTGAGGAGAGATGGCCATTGATTTAATATTTTGTTGCTCTATGCTACCATATACAGCAGATACAGTATACTGTTGCATCAGTAATTAGGACGATTCGGTGGGAGTAGAGGTGATAAACAATGTTTCTCTACAATGCCAACTATAAACTACAACAATGCTTTGTGGCACCTAATGTGTATTTTGATTGGTCTCAACTGGACTGAAGGTCAAGTACATCAAGGGGGAAGGATCCCCCATATCCTCAATAGAAAAAGAGAGAGCAATAAACATGGTTTTGGCCAATAACTATATGTTGCATAGAAATTCAAGCACACGTCTTCAATAACAATGTTCATCAGGTATTATCAAAAAAAAAAAAATCTGTAGAACTGTTTCATCTGAAAGGAATTCTAAGGGAGTAAAAGACCTGCTGCATGAACACATCAAGGTAAATACTAGACGTTCAAGTTCTATGCACTACACATACATAACCTTTTACAGTAACATGCATGTTTATAGTAGGGATGTACTGAACTACACAATTTTGTCTTTATTTAGAGAATATGGCAAATGGATGCCGATGCAGTTCCACATGAATTTATATTCACAGTTCAACCTCACAAAAGTAATAAGAAGCAGGAGAAACATCACTGGCCACAGAGCTATTGTGAACATCCTAGGCCAGCTTGGTGTTAACATTAAAATGTGTGATGCTGTCAAAGTATGGAATCCTCCACTGCCATGCCAACCTGGGTCCTTATAATACAGGTCATATACTCACATTAATGGATAGAATACACAACATTGTTACAGCAGAAGGCCTAATGGAGGGAGAGCAGATTCAATACATTGTCATCAGGGGACAATGCATCTTTCCACCGATGTTGTGTTCCAGAACTGGAATCATCAGCATCCACAATTTTTAGTGCAATACCTCCCACATTACTCTCCCTTCAGATATCCCATCAAGGAGATTTTTTTTCAGCATAGCAGTGAAATGTTTATAATCTCTAGCCCTATACCAGAATACCACTCATTCAAGCCATGAAGGAAGGTTGTGACCAAATTGATGCCGGGTCTGTGCAAGCATGGATTCATCATGCAAGAAGATTTCTCCTCTCATTGTCATACAAAAGAGAACAGCCTGTGATGTAGAGGGGGTCCTGTGGTCAGGTCCAGCGAGGCAAAGAGATGATATTTAGGTTTCTTTTTTTGTCTTCACAATTGTTTTGTTGCATTTTCACAGTATATACTATATATGTTTTGTGTAGAATATATTCTATTCTCATTTTCAGTGGAAAGTCCACATGTATGGACATTTTGACCAATGCCTGATTATGGAGAGAAATAAATATTCATCAGTACGCATAATGGCCTTATGCGTGGTCCCCAATATATTCCTATACTTAGGCCCTAACAATTTTTCTTAACACAAAAAAAAAAAAACCTCACTAGAAAAGTAGAGAAGTACAAACGTTAAGTGTTTTAGATTGATCTTTGCAGTGTGTAACTGGTTCAAACAAGGCGAGTTTTTATAAACTGTATGTGTGCCATAGGATGACAAAATTGTTTTATGAATTTGTATATGGTTTTGAATGAAGGGATTAATTTTGCAGATGGTTTTACATTTTTACATGTTTTTTTTTCCCTCAGGTTTTCTGGTACTAGTGTGTGGTTGTGTGAATGGTGTATAGACTTGAAAATTGAGCTCTGTTTTCAAAATTGTGCAAAACATTTTGAAACAAACATTGTAATCATCTCCCATCACAGTGCAGCAAGATTCCAAATTATATGAAAAACAAGCAAAATAAACTTTCCAAACTAAAATAAATATTCAAGCTGAAAGCCAATGCAGAATGTATAGTAGAGCCACTTGTGAGAAACTAAGCCACAAAGCTGCAGATTCTATCCACAACACCAACTCCAAATGAAATGCAAAAAGAGACACTTAACCTATTAGTTTGTCAATTTAGAAAAAAAAATGGGGACTACACCACATGCCAAATGAATCCCTCATCTCTGCAAGCTGTTTAAGCAGTACAAAATGTTTAAATTGCAATCCAAGAGCCAAGACTGAAAACTTCTCTTCTTTGAGCATTCAGGGACATGTAATTTACATTTTACAGTCGAAGCACAAGACATTACCACATGTCAAACGAAGACCCTAGAAAAACAAAAAGGCTGCATGTTCACAAAAAGATGACAATGGGACAGATTTATTGCTTCTAGTGTGTATCGTAAACATGCATGACATATTCGGTCTTACTTCTTCCAATTCAGGAGAATAGCCTATACCCTGGTCACATCAGGTGATGGGTGGGAACCAGCCTTGGGCAGCTTGGAAATTCTTCACTGGACCCACTCAAACTTGCATCTAAACCAACTCAAAAAATAAGTACCCATTTAAACTACTGTCTCTGGGATATAAAGTAAAAACAAAGTACTCTGAGAAAAACATAAGGGTAGAGACGGTAAGCTCAAGTACTGGCAGTGCCCAGGTGCAAGATTCAAGATTAAACAGACAGCAGTGTTAACCACTGCTCACTGTGGCACATTTGTAACATACGAAAATTAGACGAGATTCCCCAGTTGTAATGCTGCAGTACAGAGTCCACACATGAAATTAAGCATTAATGTGAATGAATATTTTGACAGTAAGCAGACCCACTGTGATGCGAGACAGAAATTAGGATTGTGGCTTCACAATGTGTTGAATGTGGTTGCAGTCCCAACTAAGACGTTTTTGGAATGGGGGCCACATTCATTGTTCCTCTGGGCTCATTTCTTTCCTATAACACGCAAAATAAAAGCTAGTCGGGCTGACTGGAAAAAATTCATTTGGCTAGACTGAAATTGTAGACATGTGCTAACAAAACAAAACAAAAAAAAAAAAAAATGGAATACACTCACCAAGAATGAGCATACTAATGAACCACAATCCTGAGTATACAACTTCTCCTGAAGACAGCTGTCCACCACAGAACAAAAATGCTCTCAACAGAGGTCTAAAGTTCAATTGCAAAGATGCATCCGACATGAACTTCTGGGCTCCTTAGAACACATCATACTAACCGAAAAGATACTGGTAGACAATGCGCAAGAAATAAGGCATGTCATGGCCAACAAGTTACATGCAAAACATCTTTTAAAGAAATGTGCTGTCAGAACAGAAGGCTTTAAGATTGCAACAAAATGATAACAGCACCGTTATTTGGGCCCCAAGATTTCCCCGATGCGGAAAACACAGAATTAAAACACATGAAAACAGATTTTAGATTTAAAAACAGAACTGTGCGGAATTTAGAGACTGAAGGGATGACGATTGAAGACAGAAATGTCGAAGCGAGCAGTATCAGATACCGCTAACTATATCAAAAAAACAAACCACGAGCTTAACTGCAAAACTGCGGATACAACATCCTAATGACTGGACAACAACCTTTCTGCACTTTTTGCCAGTATACTTTAGACTGGACAAGAAGAAACTTGCCATGACCATGTCAAATCTAAAACCTCTCTCAAGAACAAGTAGAAATTAAGATCAAAAAAAAAGTGTTCACCTTCAGGTAATAGAGGAAACAAAAAAAAATCGTCAGATGCAAGACGCCAGTTTGTAGAGGACTTTGTGGCCATGCAAGTCAGATATACCACTTGCAAAATGACAAAGATGCATCCTTTAATAGCCATTGTAAACAAGGAGACACACTGCCAAAATAATGAGAGCAGTCTTCGTCAAACTCATTTGCCCTGTGCCTTTGAACAGCATATGGACGCCATTCTTCAAAATGGAACTGCAAAATAAAGGTTCAGTTGTGCTAGTGTGCAGTTTCATTAAAAGGAATGTAAAGTGTCATTTCATTGTTCATTCTGTTAATTTTGCTACTTTTACAGTTACCAAAAAAAAAAACACACCAAACTACCTTTGTGAAAATAGTACTGATTCCATAGGGCTCTATGTTATTATTACACCGGCCGACAAAGGAGGTGCATTAGACAAAGAACATTATGTCACATCAAAAAAAGAAATGCTCTCTGACACCACCACTTATGAACCAGCAACAAACAAACAAACTAAAATCACCTTTAACAGAGTCAACACTACTTTGAGGCAGCTCCAAAATAACCATCTAAACTGACGGGATTATTCTACTGTAGAATGAAATCCAATGATGCGAACTGCCCTCCCAAAAATCCATAAAGCACCTCTAAAATTCAGACCTGTTGTCAGCCTAAAAGGTGATCGAACTTATAACTTATCTAAAAGAAATATTTAGCATATTATTCAGAGTATTCAGTTAATAGCACCGAGATGGCATTGCAGCGTCTGAAAAACGTATCCACCTCTGAGGAGGAGATCATGGTCTCGTTTGACATTGTGTCACTGTACATCATGACTCCAGTTCATCTGGTTATAGGAACTCTACAAAACAAAGCTAAACAACCACCCCATCATAACAACATGAACAAAGCTGGCCACAAACAATGTAATGTATCTAGTTTCACTTTTCCAGAAAACTCACTTTCATTTTAATGAGAAATACTACAGACAAAAAGTAGGCATGCAATGGGAGCTCCATTATTAGGACATCTCATTACCAAAAAAAAAATCAACAAAACTACTGGTCAACTTATTTTTACATTTACACAATTTTTGTACATCATGTGTATTATTTTGCGGCTTTGACTCAAACTACTGAGTAATTACACTATATTTTAAATTAGGAAGCAACAAACTGAGTTTTGTACTTTGCCATTATTTCTACCTGTAGTAGTGCATGATATGACAAGAACCACCAAACACTTCACAAGGAAAACAAAGACAGCCAATCACTACATAAGAAAAGGTCTATCAATCAGTCACTTTGGAAGGTTCTTCAAGAGCAGTCACAAAAGCAGCATTTAGTAGTGACATGCGGTCCCACCTGGTTAATGGCCATTTTGGCCATAACTTGTTTTTCAATAAGACATGGACCCAAAACACACCAAAATAAAAGATATAGCTATGCAGCAAAAAAAAAAAAGTGTAACATTGTGCAGCAGCAAATGACTTGGCCTCCATTGTCACAGACCTTAAACCCAACAAAGATGGTATGGTGTGAGAAACTGGACAGTGAAGGAAAAGTAAGCTACAAGTTACAAGTGCTCAGCATATATGTGAACTGCTTCAAGAGTGTAAGAAAAACATCCAAGGTGGCTACATCATAAAGCTGGCTGAGAGTATGCCAAGTGTCCAAAGCCATTAGCAAGCTGAAAGTGTGACTATTTTCAAGAAACTAAAATATGGTTTTCATTCTACAATTCTTGGTCAGTGCATGATTCCATATTTGTTATTTCAAGGTTTTCAGGTCTTCACTATTACTGAAACACAGGGAAAACAGTAAAAACAAAACACTTCAAGACATAGGTATATCTAAAAACTTGGACTAGTAAAATATATTTAGAATTATATTTAGCACAGCTCATGCCATCATCTTAATATCTGTAGCAACTGCAAGTAGGTTGTCCTATATTCCTGAAGGAAGCAAGAAGAGTGAAGCCACATCTACCAAAAAAAAAACCAACACCACACACACACACCCCAAGCTGTCACCCAGAACACCTAATGGAACATTTTGTCTGTAGTGTGCATTTTGCCATCTGGGCCTGATATTTCAAGTAGTGAGTCCATACTACATCACAAAGGAACATTCTGATCTGAATTATAAGCATTTTAATTACAGACCTAAATTGGATCAAATGTACCCAATAGGAATGGCTACTTTCACTGTCAAAATCAATGTGGCATGGTAGTACTAATCTGTCAAACTTGGCTGCCTATGGCAACAACAAAATGAACCAATTGAAATATGTCAAAGCTAGTCAACAGAACATCAAAATAGTTCAAAAGACAGAAACTAAAAGTGGACTGACAGCATACCACTCAAAAAAGCTGAGGAAAGGACACAGAGGTCATAGAGACTATGTCAAATCCCAAAGTGGCTCTACTACCAACAAAATAAAAAAAAAAAAAAAAGATATAGGAAATCATGCCAGAAAGGGCAGGGCCCTATAGCAGAGAGCAGGGATGACCTAAATGTTAGTCTTTCGAAATCGAACAGGAGAAAACAGTAAAGCTAAATATATGCATCAAAATAAATTTATTGCATAGAAAGATATTTCATAGCCAAACATTCATCCTGAAATAGGCCAAGCATGCCACTCTTCATTTTTCGCCACAAACAAACATTTTTTTAAGCAGGCACTACACACAACCAATTCTTTTAATCATCTCACAGGACAGTTAAACTACTTACCAAGGCAAAACAGACACTGGTCTCAGTTTACCACAACATATACTACAATCCAAACAACCTAACAGCCATCATAGACAATGTTGTCTTCATGTTATTCATACAGCTCCCAAAGTGAACACTTAAGATGTGTCCACAACTTTGGAGTACCCATATACTCTACACTAGGCTGACCCGCCTTTTAAGGCGACCGACTTTTAAGTTGACCACTTCTTAAGGCAATTCAATATGTAGATCAATTTGATATTTTATACAAACTCATTAAATTTGGTTATATTGCATTTGAGCGGTATTACTTTAATACTTGTAGTTTGTTATATTTGTGATGAAATTTAAACTTTTTTTCTATATTGAGGTCACCCTTTTGAACCCCCCTGATATTTACTACGCGGGGAGGCATTTGTACTCCATCAACATTAATTATTTCCAGAGACATAATTTTGTCTATTTTTCCAGCGCATTGTGCACAAAAGCAAGGGAACGATGGGAGCACCAGAACTCTGCTCACATCATGTCGCTTCGTGCCGAAAGTAGTAAGTCTGTGATAAGCGAAATACCGCTACGCTTTCCACTCACGGGACGGAAGGACAATCCTTACCACTTTTATATAGTAAGAAAGAAGAAGAAGAAGATCTCTCACAGTCTGGAGTAGAAAATCTTTTACCTGGAAAAACAAAACTACAAATCCCATCGTGCATTGCAAAATGGACGGGGCGTGTGTGAAACTCCGCGCCTGCGTATTTTTAAATAATAAAATACTACAAGTCTGTCTCTTTGTTGAACTAGGATGGCAACGGCCTCACATTAAAAGGTCACTAACTCCACCCAGGACACAAAAAGAACACTCAGTGGTCCCGGCCCTTCGTTTGGTACCGATCTGCTTATAAAGAACTTTTCTGCTTAGAATGAGCTAACAGTGCCATACAAAATACACTTCTGTATCTAGATATTTGCAGTCAAACACAGCCAGACAGTTTCAAGACTACACTGTCATGTTGTGTTTATACCACAGGGTTAAGTCAGAAAAATTAAAAACTGCATATTTTAGAGCCAAACATTTCACCAAACTGTTCATACTTATGTGCCCTCACTTTGTATAACATACCAGCACATACACAGGTAAAGCTTTGGAATAAGCACATGTAAACAATCTTGTGAACTGTGTATTCAACAATGATCCATTTATGTACTTCAGGTTTTTAGTCTGTTTGCATAAACTGTGCAAGTGGTCGATTACAACAATTTTGGCCTTAACAACAGACATTTAGTAAAATACTCCTTTCTACATCCACCTAGTTCTGTTTGAACATACACATCTGCCAAACAAAAACTGAACATGGCCACACTCAAATTTAGTTAGTTTCTGGCCACTTGAAAATAAACATTCCACATGATGGCAACACTGACATTGAGCATTAAAAGAATATGTTTTAAAATGTGATCTGAACTGGTCATACTTCAAGAATTTGAATTTTATTGCAGATAGTAACCATATAAAAAGTACATCTAAAATTACATCTCCATGATTTGATTGTTTGCGTTGCTCTCTACACAGCAGGTAAAAAGTGTCAGATATTCCTGTAAACCAGAAAACAGGTCCTGACAAAAAAAAAAAAAAAAAAAGGGGAGAGGGCTTAAAGGTATTAAACAAAATTGCTGTAAACTGGGAGAAAAGTAAAACAGGGAATAATGAAAAATAGATGGAGATGGAATTTTAGCACAGGCCTTTAAAGTAGTAGACAAGAAATATGGTATATACACACAACACAAACAAAAATTTTAAATTTTACATGATACTGAAAGATGTACATTTGTGTGATAAGTATTTTACTACATTTTGCAGACCAATATTCAACCTATGCAAATAAAAGCTTAAATAAAGCATCTTTTGAGGAAAAATTTTTATAACTGTTTAATTCATCATTTCTCCCCCTCTGGAGATTAGAAATATATGTCACACTTTCACAAAGCAAACATTTTGATTAACTTGTTCTACCAGAGATCAAATTTATAGACTATATATTTTGTTCACTTGCAGTACCTTTCACTTTCTATCTGAAAATCTGCTCAGGGTCAGTAAAAATCCAAACATGGATGCTAAAGTCGGTGAGAAGATAAATTTTCAAATATATATATAAAAAAAATAAATAAATAAATCACCATTACAGACAGTAAAGTTAACACCCTACATAGACAACTCACATAAAGCATTAAAATCACTGTGTAGAAACAACACTTCATTTGTGTCCTGCGATTTCTAAATGTTGAAGCAGTTCTCTTTAGTTTTGTTTGGGTTTGTCAGTCAGTCAGTCATTGTCCAAACAGCTATATCCTAACACAGGGTCATGGGGGTCTGCTAGAGCCAATCCCAGCCAGGGCACATATTCACACACAAGGAACAATTTAGGATCGCCAATGCACCTAACCTGCAGGTTTTTGGACTGTAGGAAGAAACCCACGCAGACACGGGGAGAACATGCAAACTCCACACCTTCTTACTACAAGGCAACAGTGCTACCACTGTGCCACCGTGCTGCCCAGTTTGTGTTTGTAACTGTGCCAAATGATGAAACGCGATTAAAGACACCCGATTAATATAAACTTCTGCCGTTACTAGACAACTGATAAGTAACTATGTGGCCCCCCCAATCGATTTCTTAATTATCATGCATTATTTACTTATTTAGCTAACACCTTTACCCAAGAAGACATATTTAAGATACAACTGGTTACATTTCCTTTGTTTTTCTAATCAGAGCACAGGCAGGTAAAGTGACACACACAGTGTCAGCAGTGGGATTTGAAGCCACAATCTCAGGGGTTGAAGTCCAAAGTCTTATCCACGAAGACACACTGCCTGCCTATACAAGAACTGGTGAAAGGAACCAGTAGATAACTGATGAATGGCATTGTTTTTGCCGTTCTTTATCTGAATACCCCTATTGCTGTATTGAGGGTAGATACAAGAATTACACACAGTGCTGCCTGAATGGGGTCTGGACCCTAAAAGACTATAAAAATATAAATGATACGGGTTTGGATAATGAATGGATGGAACAATGGAAGAAGAATAACCTAAGTGGAGGAAGCTATCAAAAGCATATTAAAACAACAAGATAAACACATAATGATAATTCAGTCACATTTGCAGAATTTTTCCCCATTTTCATGCCCCTGCTGGTCAGCAATGTGGTTCTAAATATCTGTGAGCAGAAAGAGGCAAGCATACATTTCCTAACATTCTTCCAAAAGTCCAAAAAATGGGGTATATTTAGTGATAAATATACAAATTCTGTTTAAAGATTTTCCAGATTAACATAGAAACTGTTGACAGTCTAGGAGGGGATAATCCTACCAAAGAATGATAGCAGTGAAGATACTCCATACACCAAAGAAGAATGCCATAAAATCTCCAGAAAAAAAAACCAAAACAAACAAAAAACATTGCAATATCTACTGTATTCTCTTTCGTCCTCCCGCACTGCTTTGCTTTTCCACTTCTGAACCTATGAACCCATCATCATTAGTGCAATTACATTAATGCTTTGGATACAGAAAATAAATTGAGCTGCCAAAAAACGCACATTAAATAGCTGTCTGAATTTGATGAAGGCCGTTTGAATAACGTCAGGAAGCTTTCTCTTTTAAACTGGAAACCCATTCATCTGGTTGGTCTCCACTGGCGCACCCTTTTATCAGAGACAAGCTTCAGGCCGGTCAGGAGAAATCAGTGTCACGCTGTGCTACCTTAGCCCCCTCCTCTGTCTCCCCCTCCCTCCAGTCACAAGACTTTACCAAGGCTTGAAATAAAACACAAACCAATTTTCTAGTGGGTGCTGAGGAGCCATAATTCCCGAAAATAATAATGCAATAGACCTTTTCAGCCAGATTCCACAATCAACCGCATGTTATGACCCTTGAAAGTCTTTCTGGAAGCAATTCCGTCAATCTTTACGGACTGGTGCAACTGCCCGTATATTCCGTTGTAAGCAAGCACGCGCACAACCCACGGGGTATTCTATGTCTAAATCTAATGCAGACTTCCTGGGTGGAGCAAAGATTAATCAAGCACCCCAAAATCGATTAACCTATCCCGACACACCCAACGGTCACAAAGATGTCACATTCCCACATCCGTGAGGCCCATTTTTCAGAGATCTGTCGCAAAAACCCACGCCCACCCAGTGTACCCGACACCCCTTTATTTTCAACCAGGCCTTCAATCTACATATACCTCGTACCGAGCAAAAGCAGCTTCAGTTCCCTCCTGGCGTCCCGCTTGTCCCGGCGCAGCTGCTTGTCGATTTCGGCGTTGATCCGCTTGGACTCCTTCGCCTCCTCGCTCAGGCAGCAGGCCATCATAGATTCCAGAGTCATCCCCCCGGCTCTTGGCCGAGCCCTGCTCCACAGGCAGGGGGCCTCGGGCTCGCGTAGTCCTGTGTTGCCGAGGGATGGACGCCTTCACGCCCCAGCGCGCCGTAGGTGCTCCGGGAAAGCAGGAGGGCTGGGTCCTCGGAGGATGGCTCCCGGAGACCCAGCACAGCCACGGATCTTTCTCACACAAGTCCCCGCCCCTCCCCCGTCTAGCTGCGCCTTTCGCTCGGCGAGCAGGGCAGAGCTGGGCGCCGCGACATCCGCAGGGCCGAAAAAGAAAATGAAATCAAATCCCTACTGAAACGCCCGAGGACAGGCACAGCTTGCAAACATGGTCCGTGGGGCAAGTCGATGCGCCGCTTTGGATGTGAAGGGGAACCCCCGCCCTGATTCGGGAGGGTAGCTGTGTTTTTCCTGCCACTCAGTCGCCGCCTCCACGTTCAGCCGAGACGCGCCGGTGGAGCCGAGTGAAAAAATAAATAAATAACTGAAAAGCGAAACGGGGAGTGGCTGTTATCTATGATTGACGGCCAGCTCTGACCACCCAGCAGCCAGAATTTAGGACGGGAACTTCCGGGATAGCCAATAAAAGCGCACATGAGGCGGAGCCTGCTAATTCTTGGTTGTTCAATGTTGCGCCGGCGCACTGAAGCGCTTTTAGCGAGGGGATTTATCTCCGCACTTTATTGTATTTCACTTAACTGTACCTTTTGAGACGTTGCATCCGGAAGTGTTATGGAGTGCCATTTGGATCAGAAATGTCTAGGGGGTAAGCGTTAGAAAAGCGTTTCCAGGGCGTCTATGCGTAATGGAACGTTTAATGAAACTGGTAAGGCATATATTTTTTGCTAATCATGTTGCCAACTGTTTTGTGAACTAAATAAAAAGAGTGATGACTACTGCAAACTCATATTTTGGAACAGTTTGTGGCAAACATTAAAATTAGATAGTAATAAATTACAGTGACTGTAAACTTGCATGGAACAGGATCACAACAAAGGTAGTCTTCATTTTGCTATCTATCTATCTATCTATCTATCTATCTATCTATCTATCTATCTATCTATCTATCTATCTATCCTGCTTAATCAGGGGATGGTCAAGTTTAATGAACTTTAACCTAGGTTTGCTCCTGCCACCCCTATAACTTGTTGCTAACATTTCTGAATGATTTTCGTAAAAAAAAACACATAATTAGAACGTTGGAAAACTTTTGACCAAAACGGGCCATTCAGCCCAACAAAACGTCAAATGTGTCACTTAAAGGATAAGTTTGCTATTTTTCAAGTCAAAGTTATTTCTTCACAAACATGGTACATGGTATGTTGTGTTTTAAAGCTAAGCTCTTTTTATAAATGAACAAAAATACTGTATCTTGCCCGCACTGGCATTTAACAATGCAGAGCATGGAGTACAAAGGAATAGCTTAAAAACGTGCCATATATGGTACATTCATTTTTCAATGCAAGACAGTTGTCGAGTTTTGATTCTCGTCTTCCTTGTTTTTGATGCATGTTTGTGACAACAAAAAGGATGTGTAATTGTTTTATTGCATATTACAGGTACTATTTACTCGAGGAAAAGATGTTTTTTACTCACTTTTGTGAAAATATGTAAGTAAAGCAAAATAAAACCAACTATGTGATATGAAAAGTTTTACTGTGATTTGGTCTTTCGAGAGGAAACCATCCTCTGGGAGATGAAAGGTTGTTGTGCTGGAAGCCTGAAGTCATGTCTGACTCCATCCTTTTACTTCAAGGATGACAGTTCCTAGTGCTTAAATTATGAAGCAAAACCAACAAAACACAAGTTAAACAGCAACCCTTAGATTCTCCTCTGTGTTGTGTTGCACTTCCACTCTCAATCAGGCCTCACTGAACACCCCTCCACAAAAAGCGCACAATGCTCCTTTTTATATTACAGTACAGTAAATAAAAGCAGCACTTAGCGCCCATGGGTAAGCTCTGGTTATTTCATCTGGTAGTCCGGCTTCTGTCTGTTTGGATGTTTCACTTGCTCTGAGCCAACTGGTGGCACTGGTATGCAAACTGTAGCACACAGGAAAAAAAAACAAACAAAAAAAAACACTGTAACCCCCAAGGTCAAAATTTTGGGTTCCAAAGTAGTATCTTTTTTTATGGTCCAAGAGAGCAACTATGCAAAATTTGATCCAAATCAGTCAAAGTGTGTAGGATTGTATAGAAAACAGACTGAAAGATGAACATTCTTTTTTTTAATATTTTAATAGGTTTGTTGTTAATGAGTTGTATAGTATTTCAACCTGCTTTATAACATTAAAATAATTCATGCAGGCTTTAACACTTTACATATTTACAAATAATTCCTTCATTAATTGGATCTTTTTGCAGTACATATCTAAAGTTGTAAGCATTCATTCAATGTATTGGCTTATTAATTGACAATATTATAGAGGGTTATCCAGATATTTAGTTCAGAGTTGCTACTCTAACAAGATTTGCCTTTATGCATGTCATTCCTCCTTCAGTGTTGTGCACAGGCTGTACTTAACACAAAAATCCAGTGTAATGTGGTCTGCCTATATAAACATCCTTTAACCAAGACAGACCTCCAGTGATTTGGACTGCAGAGACTGAGACATCACTCATCAAATGCTTACTCTGAACACTGTCACCAGGGCTGAATTCGAGCCCACTTGTGAATGGAAATGGAGAAAAACACCTTTACATGTTAACCTCTTCCAGAAAATATGGCTTCCAACCAGTTTTCCACCTTATTCCATTTCTATTTATTATTATTCTATCTGAGATCAGGCATGCCTTTAGACCCCACAGCTACTGGTTCCCCACCTGGTGTCAGCTCACCTCTCATATTCACAGCTAATCTGTGGACCAGGACATAGACATTTTATCCAGTTGAGCAAAAAAAAAAAAATCCTCTGTAGTGTTGGCAGCATCTATGTCACAGAAACTGAAGAGACTTGCAAACTGAACAATGATACAATATTGTATACTTGTATCAACGGCAAAAACATTTCTTTCTATAGCACATGTTCAGGAAGTATTTTAAAGCAAATTAAAATTAGATAAGAATACAGTTACAGATATACTGTATATATGGAAGTGAAGGTCTGTAATATGGTTTGCATATTTGAAGCTGGAAATCCACAAAGGGAGAAAATGAATCACATATCTTAAAACAGTTTTTTATTCCTAAGCTTTCAATTCCTACCAGGAATCATCATCGGAGGATCATGATTAGGCCTCATATCACCAATCCGCCCCTTATTTACTATATATTGCCTTGGATTCTTTTAAGTCTAATCATGGCTGGGATTGGCTCCAGCAGATCCCCGTGACCCTGTAGTTAGGATTCAGTGGTTTGGAAAATGGATGGATGATCATCTGATGATGATTCCTGGTAGGAATTGAAAGTTTAGGAACAAAAACTCCCTTTATGGATTTCCAGCTTATATATAAAATCCAACGTCTGTCTGTATGTTTGTCTGCTTTTCGCCAGAGAACTACTTAACAGATTTAGATCGGGGTTTTTTTCTATAATTTACTTGGACATTTCGGTTGATTTTGTGACTTGCAGGAGTGATTCATTCGCACTAATCCAAGACAGAATCTGCAAGCCGAAGAGAGGGGGAAGTGTGATGTCAGGAGTGGGGTGCTGGGCAGAGCCCTCCTCACACACGCGCCAGCCTCCTTTCGAGTCAGTGTACCTCTCGGCACACTTTGCAGCATACCTTGCTTCCACTTAGCTAGCAATATCTGTTTGTTTATTGATTTTTAAAGTTTGTCCTGTTTCACTACTACGCGGCCAGAGCCGCGGGGGACAGCTAGTATATATAAATATATATAATTAATAGAGAAGTACAGTCCTTATATATAGAATTGGTTTTTGAGCCTCTGAAGATAAGACTCCAATGATAAGTTCACATGGTTAGGAGGACGGGACAAGAAAAAAAAACTGCAGCTAAGCTAGAGAAAAAAAAAACATGTGCGTGTTCTTCATTCTTTCCTTGTTGTTTTTATTTTAGGCTTTGTCATAGAGGATTCAATGTAGTGGGTCTTGTAGGAAGTTGCAATATCTGTTTTCATTCATACATGGTGACTGCACAGTGCTTTGATCAGGTGGTGGTGAAAGAGAACAGAGGAAAGTAGCAATTAATAATGATTGCAAATATATAATTCTATGCATATCTATGTTTTTAAGAGAACTAAAAAGTAGTTTTGAAAATGGCAATTTAGAAAACTGGGTTTTTAGTGTTTTTTTTGTTTTTTGTTTTTTTTTAATGACACATGGTGTTAGCCTGGCTGTAAATTTCAAATTTACATAAGGAGAAACTAAAATTCTGCAGTCCAGAGTGTTTTTGGCTAGTTCATATTGAAGTTTTTTTAGGGCAGGGGTGTCCAGCATCTATTCTAGGGGGCCACAGTGGCTGCCAGTTTTCCTTCCTGATACCTTCATATTCAGTGACAAATTTATGCTGCAGATTAACTTTTTTTACCTTAATTTTATTTGCCTTGTTTTTTAAGACTCAGTCCTCTGAATTGCTTCTTTTTTTCCTTAAATGGCAGCCAAACAGAAATGAGATGTGAAGCAAGCCAACAGATGACCAGCTAAGTCGGGGACTCAAAGTTCAACCAATTTCACTTTAACTGATCTCTTGATTAGAAGCTGATTCTTGCAGTTAATTTAACCTGTTATTTAATTCTTTGACTTTTTGGTGTTCTCATTCTATCACACAGACAGTTCAAAAACAGTTTTAACAATTTTGTTTTTACTACAAGCACTGTCAAAATGTTTTATGGACCTGAGCAGATGAACATTATTGAAAGCTTCACTTTTCTTTATTTACAGTTATTGTATGATGGACACACACAGATTGGTGGTCATGTATTGGCTTAGTTGATATCTCATTGTTTGACTACTGATTAAGGAAAAAAGGAACAATTAAGGGGTCTGAATCTTAAATAGCAAGTCAGTTTAAATTAAGTCAAAAGAAGTTGATTCACAGCAAAAACTGGCTACTAATTAAGAAAATGATTAGAAAACCTGCAGCCACAGTGGCCTTCTAGGATGAGAGTTGAACACCCCTGTTCTAGGGTGTCATTCAGACAGTTTTTAAAGGTTAACATGCTTCGACTTTAATGAAACGCACTGTGTCAAAAAAAGAGTACTAAAGCCTGTATCAAAATACAGTTACCCTGTGACTCATGGTAACCAAAGCCTGAACGTCACTGAAACACCAGGAATAGTTTGACTGCATGAACATTTTTTGCTATCCTACAATATCCTAGGCAATTTGAGAAACGTTTCCCACTGAATAAAAACCTGTTTTTGTGCTGGACTTGTGCCTTTTGTCTGTATGTGTTGGGTCTGAGGAGTTGGTGCGCCCTCTGCCGGTTACACTGATAATGCCTGCATACCCAAATGCATTGAGTTGCTGCCATGTGATTGGCTGATTTGATATCTGTGTTAACAAGCATTTGCACAGGAGTACCTAATAAAGTGGCCTGTGAGTGTATATTCAACCCAATGATTATTCTGAAATTGTAGCTGCTAATGAGTTGTCTTTTTAATCTAATTTACTGCTCTAGCTGTTGGGGAGAAAGCTGTATTTGTGATTCTGTCAGTAGGCTGGTCAAACGTTTTCCCGGGAGGTGTCTATTATGGTTTTCTTTCTGCTGTATGTTTCTTTGAGATTTAAAGGGGGAAACAGCTAAATATTGTCTGATTCCCTGAAAAAGCATCCTGTGCTGAACTCATGAAACAGTGCTACCTTTTTTAGTCCCAGATTTTCTGTCACATGAAATTGAGATCACCTGTCATTGACCTCCTAAGCTGTAGTTTCCACATCCTGATCTCCTTGACAGATACGTCTCTTCTCCTTGTCGTTCTTAGATCCAATCACTTGGTACCAATTTGTTTGTTTATGATCTAGCGAGTGCTTAATGAAGACAGCACTGACCTACTTGCCACATCATGCTATGCTGACATTTTCTGATGCTGGTCTCTCTGTATTGTAAGTTCTGGCTTATGTAGGTCAGTTTGGAAGTTAAATTAGACTGAAAATGGCTTTTTCATTCTGCTGCCTCTTTCAAGGGTCTGTCTCACCTGACTAGCAAGAAAATGCTAAGCAATTTGGATCAACACCTTCAAACTTTAGCTTCAAAAAAGGGGGGGGGCGCATCCCATGACATTCCTGCAATGTGGTGTTCACTGAGCTGAGGTGTCATTGTAAAAGAGGCACTAATTTCCTTCTCTTCTGGAAGATTTTCTGTGATTTTCATCTTAATATCCTAATATTAATTTGTCCTTCCAGGTGATTTAGCTGAATCCTAAACAGTAAAAAGTAAACAGTTAGGAAGTGACGGCAACACAGTACATTGTTGAGCCCTGCACTGTCGCAGCTCAAGAAGAAAATGGCTAAAATTCTTTCTGTCTGGATAGAGTTTGCATATTCTTCCTATGTCCACGTGTTTATTTTTTATTTATGGTACTCATTTATTCACAGTTAAGTTTAACTGGCATCTTTTAAACTGGCCAAATGGATAGCATAGGGTTTCTATGGTTAATGCAGCTTCCACACAGATCCCAAATCCTGGACTGGAATTCTGAACTTGGTCATCTACATGGAGCTTGCATGTTCTATTCATGTGTTTTCCTCAGGCTACTTCAGTTTTTTTACCCACATATTCAAAACATGCAAGATAACTTGATTGGCAGTTCTAAATTAGTTCCCCATGTATGTGCATCAGTGTATTCTTTATGGTTGGTTCTTTCCTTGCATCCTAGATAAGCCCCTTCCAAAAGGCACCTTAACCTGTGTGTCTGGTTGTGGGAATGACAGCACAGGATGCAACAAGGAAATTTTGGGGTGGGACACCATCTGGGTCATCGCTTTTATTGCCCGGAGATAGCATATTAAATGAAAACAACACTCATTAGTGTCTGCCCCTTCAGCAGGAATCTTAAAATAAAGACAAAGGTTGTAGTCATTCCATCCAGCAGGCTGCTCTGGCTGGTAGTGACACCTACTTCTGGGATTCCTGGGATTTTATGATGGCTGGACTGGAAGGGGCAGAGTTAAATCCCTTCACTGTGCAGCATCTTGGAAATGTGGGAAAAGAAAGAGATGACAACTTTAGCGACAGTGCCCCTTTCGTGTCAATGGGTTGTTACATTGACTGAGCTTTTGAGGAGGCCCTCCAACGTGCATGTGTGACACCTGGAATGGGTGGTTTTGAGAGTGTTACACTACTGGTCAAAAGTTTTAGAACACATCCGTTTTTCCAGTTTTTATGGAAATGCACACAGTTTAATGTCTTACTGTTTCATGAAACCAAGGCATAGAACAAAAAAAAATGTCAAATTAAAAAAAAAATCGAGTCAAGGAATCATTAAGTGTACAAAATTTTATTGTGATTTTTGATTCATCAAAGTAAGCCACCATGTGCAAGTCAACAGCTCTTCCTCCAGCAAAGAACCCCAGACCATCACACTTCCTCCTCCGTGTTTGACAGCTGGTGTCACACACTGAGGAACCTTCCTTTCAGCAACTCGACAAAGTACTAACATCCTGCGTGATGAACCAAAGATTTTAAATTTTGATTCATCAGTCCCTAAGACTATATTCTAGTCTGCAGTAGTCCACAACCAGTATGTCAAGGCCCTATTTTGTCCTTATGGAACAATGTCTCCTCATCACACTAGAAACTAAGACTTGCTTTAATCGACCTGCAATGTTAAGCTCTGCTTGAAGCTCTTGTGCTGTGAGGCGCCCATCACGCAAGCTGGTAACCCTCAGAAACTTGTCTTCTGATTCACTTGTGATTTTGGCTCAGCCAGATCTCTTCCCGTCAGTGTTTCTTCCAGTTTCCAGTTGCCTTTGGATTGTGTTATTTCTCTAAATGAAAGGCTTACACTTCTAAAGGTAATAATGCACTGTCTCATTTCATTTGTTAATTGCTGTTTTCTTGCCATTATTACTGGAATATTGTCCAAGCAGTATTTCAGAGAGTGCAGTAACATAGATGTTTTAAAACTCTGCTTTAAGACAAACAGATGGTTTTTATTATTGCACAGTTTTTTTTAAAATATGTTTATTGAACTTGCCTTTTCTGTTTGTCTGGGTCAAATTTTTTTATCCACTTTATGCACAAATATATGAATTAGCAGTGCTGGTCAAGTGGTTAGCGTGTTGGACTTTTGGATCAAACAGTCGAAGGTTCAACACCAATGTAGACAAAAAAAAAAAATTGATTAAATGATATTGAACTTTTGTGAAGTTATTTCAATATGACAGTTAAGCAGCATTGGTCAAGTGGATAGTGTGTTGGACATTCAATCAAATGTTCAAAAGTTGAGACTGTTGTACAGAAACTCTTTTTTTTATTTTGATTTCACCAATTTTTCATCATTCATATACAAATTTGGTAAAATGCTCTTTTCAGTGATTTGACAATATTGATTCAGTGGATAAAGTATTGTTTTTTTCTAAGAAAGACTGATGGTTCGATTCTGCCGTAGACAAACTCACATTTCTAGTACTTGTAAGGTTTCACCATGGTTAGGAGTTTCTGAAATGAAAAAATGAACACAAATAAATGTTATGCTTCAGTTTCAGATGGTAGGTTTGATTCCACTCGTTAATGTTGCAGATGTTATTTATGTCAAATCACCTTCCCACCCAAGTCAAGGATTTGGTAAGGTGCTGAAAACTGTGTGGCATTAGGGTGGCTGAAAAGTATATAAAAAAAGATTTTTAAGTGACACAATTTGCACAGGTGTCCCAGCTTCTGTTGATTACTTAAAAATGCATTAAAAAGATTTTTAAGTGACATGATTTTATTCAAAAATACACTAAAAAGTGAAAAAAAGATATCTTTTTTTTTTTCTTATACTAAGATATTGTTGGTCATATGTGACTAAAAGTAAAATTGTGGAGTGTCCATAAAAGAATTAATTTAATACAATTAAAATGCATAGATTCTTTAAATGATTAAAAAAAAGAAAACTCTTAGAATTTGAAAACATCGCCAATTATAACTATTATCCTACATGCTTTAATCAACTTTTATATGATGTGTTATTTTCTTTCCATCTTTCCAAGCTGGTTAAAAATTTCACTTTAACAAGTCTATGCATTTTCATTCATTGCTTCAACTTGCAAGGCTTAGTTTAAAGTAATTGCTACAGAATGTCTGTAGTTTGTAAATGATTAGTTCTTCTGATATTCAGAAATTTCCTTTTTTTCAGTTTTTGCTAACCTAAACTTTCAATTTAAACCTCTGTGAGTTTACTGCTTACCTTTTCATCATTTCAGGTCATTCATTGCATTTCAACGGATTACATTTGAAGAAAAACTGGAAAAACAGTAGTGTCCTAAAACCTTTGACTGGTAGTGTATGTTATAAAGGTCATACAACTAAAAGAGGAAATGGGTGGAATTTACTATATTAGGATTGTTTGGTGGATCTCAATATTATTGTAATCTGACTTCAGAAAACACTGATCTACTTATCACAAAGTTTCAGATTAGTAATAATAGCAATAAAAATATGCAATGTACTTACTGTATAATATCAACCCAAAAATAAATAGTGTTTAAGGCTTTTGACTTCAAACTCTAAGGTTGTTCATATCCCACTGCTGACACTGTGTGACCTTGAGCAAGTCACTTCACCCAACTGTGCACCAATTGGAAAACCAAAATGCAATAAGTTGCCTTGGATAAAGGAGTCAGTCACGTAATAGAAATATAATACACCTTCAGCATTATTCAATTATTCACCCCTTCAAATGGAAATAGTGTATCTATTCAGTTCCGTCTTTTGGGTTCCTCTGTTCTCCTTTGCTGTGTCTCGAGTTGTGTCAAACTATTCGATTTTCACTCTTTACCAATTCTCTCAGTACGGTGAAAAATTAGCTGGAATCAATCAACTAATTTCCTTTTTTTTTTCTCATGCTTTTCAAAAGACCAGCAAAAAGCATAATTCTGTTTTCACATGTTGAAAATGAGAAGGCCATCACAGAAGTTTGTCTACAGAAAATAGTACTTTACATTTTTGTTTTTGGTTTTCCCTTTTTTCCACTTGGTCTTAGACTTAATAATGCTTGACTTGTGTTATTTTTAGGAACCATCCACCAGAACAGTCCTATTCTCTAACTCTTTCTATTGGTCAAATCATCTTTAAAGCCCAATGGAAGTGTCTTCACAGGTTTAAATTCTTGCAGAAAAATAAATTCAGCAGGTTTAAATTCTTTTTTTTTTATTATTATTAATTTTATTGTAATCATTTCATACAAATCAATCAATTTTTACAAAAAGTAGGATTGAGAACAAGTCGACCCCCACCCCAGAGAGAGAGAGAGAGAGAGAGAGCGCATGGCCAATGGGGTAAAACTTAAGGCTTGTAAACATACCTAAATTGATGAGTTTGATAAGCCATAGAGATGAATAGAGAAGAAAAAGAAATGCGGAAATAATTGCTTCCTCTGTGCTTTAACAGCTTATTCTAAAATATTATTGATTAGATCCTGCCATGTTTTGAAAAAAATCTGTACAGACCCTCTAACTTAGTATTTGATTTTTTCCAATTTCAGATAGTGTAAAACATCGATTTTCCACTGACTTAAAGGAGGAGAGTTAGGATTCTTCCAGTTTAGCAAGAGAAGTCTGCGTGCCAAAAGTGTAGTGAATGCAATCACAGTTTGTTTGTCCTTCTCCACTTTAAACCCAACTGGAAGAACCCCAAACACAGCTGTTAATGGGTTAGGAGGGATTGTGACACCAAGGCTGTCTGAAAGGTAAATATTTTGGTCCAGAATGATGTTAATTTGATGCAGGACCAAAACATGTGACCCAGTGAGGCTGGGACTTGATTGCAGCGTTCTCAGGTTGGATCCTGCCCTGGAAACATTTTGGAGAGTTTTAGACGAGACAGATGTGCTCGATATATAATTTTGAACTGAATAATTGTATGCTTTGTGCATATGGAGCTCAAATAAATTCTCAGCATTTCTATTTTCCACTCCTTTTCTGATATATTGATTAAGAGATCTTTTTCCCAGTGTCCTCTTTGATCTTTGAAAGGGTGGGACTGTAAAAAAAAATTATACAGTTAGGTCCATAAATATTTGGACAGAGACAATTTTTTTTCTAATTTTGGTTCTGTATATTACCACAATGAATTTTAAATGAAACAACTCAGATGCAGTTGAAGTGCAGACTTTCAGCATTAATTCAGAGGGTTGAACAAAAAGATTGCATAAAAATGTGAGCATTTTTTTAACACAGTCCCTTTATTTCAGGGGCTCAAAAGTAATTGGACAAATTAAATAACTGGAAATAAAATGTTCATTTCTAATACAGTACTTGGTTGAAAACCCTTTGCTGGCAATGACAGCCTGAAGTCTTGAACTCATGGGCATCACCAGATGTTGGGTTTCCTCCTTTTTAATGCTCTGCCAGGTCTTTACTGCAGCGGCTTTCAGTTGCTGTTTGTTTGTGGGCCTTTCTGTCTGAAGTTTAGTCTTCAACAAGTGAAATACATGCTCAATTGGGTTAAGATCAGGTGACTGACTTGGCCATTCAAGAATTTTCCACTTCTTTGCTTTAATAAACTCCTGAGTTGCTTTGGCTGTATGTTTTGGTTCATTGTCCATCTGTATCATGAAACGCCACCCAATCAGTTTGACTGCATTTAGCTGGATTTGAGCAGACAGTATGTCTCAGAATTCATTCGGCTGCTTCTGTCCTGTGTCACATCATCAATAAACACTAGTGTCCCAGTGCCACTGGCAGCCATGCATGCCCAAACCATCACACTGCCTCCACCGTGTTTTACAGATGATGTGGTATGCTTTGGATAATGAGCTATTCCACGCCTTCGCCATATTTTTTTCTTGCCATCATTCTGGTAGAGGTTGATCTTGGTTTCATCTGTCCAAAGAATGTTTTTCCAAAACTGTACTGGCTTTTTTAGATGTTCTTTAGCAAAGTCCAATCTAGCCTTTCTGTTCTTGAGGCTTATGAGTGGATTGCACCTTGCAGTGCACCCTCCTTATTTACTTTCATGCAGTCTTCTCTTTATGGTAGACTTGGATATCTATACGCCGACCCCCTGGAGAGTGTTGTTCACTTGGTTGGCTGTTGTGAAGGGGTTTCTCTTCACCATGGAAATGATTCTGCGATCATCCACCACTGTTGTCTTCCGTGGGCATCCACGTCTTTTTGCGTTGCTGAGTTCACCAGTGCTTGCTTTCTTTCTCAGGATGTACCAAACTGTAGATTTTGCCACTCGTAATATTGTAGCAATTTCTCGGATGGGTTTTTTCTGTTTTTGCAGCTTAAGGATGGCTTCTTTCACCTGCATGGAGAGCTTCTTTGACTACATGTTGTCTGTTCACAGCAAAATCTTCCACATGCAAGCACCACACCTCAAATCAACTCCAGGTCTTTTATCTGCTTAATTGATAAGACATAATGACTGACTTGAACACACCTGCCCATGAAATAGCCTTTGAGTCAGTTGTCCAATTACTTTTGAGCCCCTGAAATGAAGGGATTGTGTTAAAAAAAATGCTTTAGTTGCCTCACATTTTTATGCAATCTTTTTGTTCAACCCATTGAATTAAAGCTGAAAGTCTGCACTTCAACTGCATCTGAGTTGTTTCATTTAAAATTCTTTGTGGTAATGTACAGAACCAAAATTAGAAAAAAGTTGTCTCTGTCTAAATATTTATGGACCTAACTGTAAATTGCAGAGGTGGTGTCTAAGTCCTTGAAATTAAGCAATATTTTTTCCAGCATGGACGAGGGTGCAAGATGAGGAAAATCGGGCAGGTTCTGTTTAACAAAGTTCCTAATTTGAAGATAGTGAAAGAAATGTGTAGCTGGAATGTTAAATTTGGAATGTAATTGTTCATAAGACGCAAAGACGTTGTCTATATAAAGATCTCTAAGCAAGTTAATCCCAAATTTTTTCCAGATATTAAAAACTGCATATGTTTGAGAAGGTTGAAAGAGGTGGTTCTCTTGCAGAGGTGCCACAGATAAAAGCTTCTTCATCTTAAAATGCTTTCTACATTGGTTCCATATTCTGAGTGAGTGAAGCACAATTGGGTTATCAGTATATTGGCAATAACTTGCATTTATTGGGGCACAAAGCAGGGAATATAAAGAAGTACTGCAGGTCTCTGTGTGTTCATCTATTTGTGTCCAGGTTTTTATAGCTTGTATGTTTGCTGCCCAGTAATAAAACTGAAAGTTAGGTAGAGCCATGCCACCTTCTGCCTTTTAGTCTTTGTAGGGTCGCTCTTTGGATACGTGGATGTTTTGAGTTCCAAATAAATTAGGTTGTTCTTGAATCTAATTGCTTAAAAAATGATTTATTGATGCGTACTGGAATGTTTTGAAATAAAAAAAGAAGCTTAGGAAGAATAATCATCTTAACAATGTTAATTCTTCCAGCTAGAGTGAAATGAAGGGTTGACCATCTATGCAAGTCTTGCTTAATTTTTTCCATGCAGACTGCGAAATTTTGTTGATAAAGAGCTATGTTTACTTGTGATGTTTACCCCAAGGTATTTAAACTGATCTGCAATGATAAAAGGTAGGGTGTCTAATCTAATATTATATGCTTGCGAATTCACTGGAAAGAGTACACTTTTATTCAGATTAATTCTGAGACCAGAGATCTTTTGAAATTCTGTAAGTCCTGTTAAGACTCCAGGCACAGAATTTTGTGGGTCTGATATATATAGTACCATATCATCTGCATGTAGAGAAATTTTCTGTTCCAGTCCTTCTCTGATAATCCCCTTCATCTGATCAGCATTTCGACAGTGAACCGCCAGTGTTCAATGGCGATTGCAAATAGCAGCGGTGACAAGGGGCATCCCTGTCTGGTACCTCGTTCTAGTTTAAAGTAGTCTGAACAGATGTTGTTGATACAAACTGAAGCTTCTGGATTGGTATACAGTACAGTAGTTTGATCCATGCACAAATGTTCGGGTCAAACCCAAATTTCTCTAATGTAGTGAAAAGGTATTTCCATTCAATCATGTCAAATGCTTTTTCTGCATCCAATGATAATAATATTTCTGGGGTGTTTGACTTTATTGGTGAGTATATTGCATTAAACAGGCGTCGAAGATTGGAAGATAAGTGTCGACCCTTGATAAATCCAGTTTGGTCTTGTGATATTACCGAAGGGACCACTTTCTCCATCCTTCTAGCTATGATTTTTGAGAGTATCTTAACGTCATTATTCAGAAGTTAAATTGGTCTGTATGATGCACATTGTAATAAGTCCTTATTTTGTTTAGGAAAGACAGTGATTAGTGCTCGGCGAAAAGTGAGGAAGAGTTTGATTGTCTCTAGCTTGTGTAAATGTTGCTAATAGGTGGGGAACTAGCTGAGCGGAGAATCTATACTAATAAAAGGCAAAGCCCTCACTCACTCATCACTAATTCTCCAACTACCTGTGTAGGTGGAAAGCTGAAATTTGGCAGGCTCATTCCTTACAGCTTACTTACAAAAGTTAGGCAGGTTTCATTTCGAAATTCTACGCGTAACGGTCATAACTGGAACCTACTTCCGTCAATATATACGGCTATAGCCTGCAGCTCAGTCGCCATGTGAGGTGGAGTTGTGCCTGCCCATGTAAGGCCGTCCGTCGGTAGCTATCCAATAGACACACTGCCGCAAAATATTCGCGGGTGAAGGACTGTTCTTGTGCAAATGAAGATGAGATGGTCAGGCACAAACTCGGCGAAAGTGCAAGAGAAACTTATAAGTGCCAGGTCTTGGCTAACATTAAATAAAGCCATGGACATCGCAAGATCGCACGACATAGCACAAGCAAAGCTGAGAACCTTTGATGCATGTACTCCGAGCGGCTCACGTGAACTGACTTTGCAGGACTGGGAAAGGTAAACCCGTGCATGCAGTGTGTGCTGTAACAACCCTCTGATGCTGAACAAGTCTTTTGTACACATCAATAGGAAAGCAAGGTGTAAAGCTTAAGTTTAAATTACGTTCATAGACATGCTGCCGCTAAATATTCCCAGGCAAATCCACAACTTAATACCGAAAATGTCTATTAAACATCTTAGTTCACGAGTACCGTTTTGGGTAGTGATCACTTCGATGAATGAAACCTGTTCAAAAAATGCATTACACAATTGAGAAGGCAGCAAAAGAATATGAAGTGAGTGACGCATGCAAGCATATTTATAAGAGCAGCTACTGCGGAAACAAAGCACGGTGTAAACATTAAGTTTAAATTAAGTTCATAGACAGGCTGCCGCTGGCGTTTGACATGCCTACGACGAATACGATATTCGCGAGATACAAGTATAACGAGAAGACGTAGGGTATAAACAAGACTTTTGATCACTTTGTTGCACAGTTAAAATTGCTGTAATGGAGTTAAAATTGCTGGTGAAGGACTGTGCTTATGCAAACAAATAGGAAAGCAGGGTGTAAAGCTTAACTCTAAATTAGGTTCATAGACACGCTGCCGCTGGCGTTTGTCATGCTTAAGACGAATACGATAGATCGCACTAGATAGCACAAGCACGGCTGAGAAGCTTCGTTTCTAATTTATTTCTATGGGAAAGATATGAAATAATCTGTCCTCTTAAGAAGGCCTTAAGAGTTTCCCAGAGTACTCCTTTAGAAATCTCTGAGGATGTATTTGTCTCTAGGAAGAAACTGATTTGTTTGGATATAAATTCTGTACAATTCTCGTCTGCTAATAGAAGCAGGTTGAGATGCCATCTGCGAGGTGAGTGTGTGGGGCATAGTGACTTTAGCTCCAAGATCAGAGGTGCATGGTCTGAAATAACAATAGCATCGTACTTGCAAGATTTAATCGTAGGCAAGAAATTATTATCTATAAAGAAATAATCAGTTCTTGAGTAGCAATGATGTACTGGTGAGTAGAAAGAATATGTTCTTGAGTTTGGGTTTAGAAAGCTCCAGGGGTCTGATAAGTTGTGGTCAGTTATAAACTTTGTAATTATCTTTGCAGTGTTAAATGTCATCCCCCCGTGATAGAAGTCCTATTTAAGAGTGGATTTAAAACACAATTAAAGTCCCCAGCCATTATAATTTTATGAGTGTTCACATTGGGAATGGATGCAAATTAATTTTGTATAAATTCCTTATCATCAACATTAGGTGCATAAGCATTTATCACTCATTTTACAGTTAAATAAGTTGCCCATGACCATCACATATCTCCCTTCAGGTTCCGATACTACATCTGATGCTACAAATGAAACTGTTCTATGTATGAGAATTCCCACACCTCTAGTTTTCTTTGTAAAGTTAGAATGGGACATTTGGCCAGTCCAGTAGGAACTGATCCTTGCTTAGTAAGTGGGTCTTCTGTAAAAATACTATTTTAGCGTTTAAACCTGTTAGGTGAGAGAATACTTTCTTTCTCTTTAATTTGTGATTCAGGCCTTTAACATTCCAGCTCACAAAGTTAACTGTCCCATCATGGAGACATTGATTCTGAATTTTTGATGTCATTTTATAGTCTTAACTGGAAGTTAGACAGCTTTAACCTTAATTTCCTATTTCCGCAAGAGTTATTGCCATGCAGCCTATTGTTACATTGGTAGTTATAATAATAAGGATTAAAAGGATAGATTAGATATAGATATAGCCTGCTCTCTTTCTCTCCCCCCCTTATTTCCCCCACACCCTCCCATTTTGCCTCCGCAGGTGAGGCTGGACCCCACTTCATGCAGTCCCGGTCCTCTGACATGCCTAGAGACGGAGCACGTCCAAAGCAAAACAAGCCCCCACGCAGCGGCGTTTTAGGATTAAAAAATAGAGATATCTATTGCCAATATAGTCTAAATACTATATGCCTAAAATATAATCATTAACAAACTATAAACTTAAAATATAATCTTCAGCAATCTTAAAGTATTTGGATAATTAGAAAGTGGTCCAGAATAAGCATAGTAAGTCTTAATGCAATAATAACAATAACAAACCAAGGGTATGATGTTAAACAGTCACCTTTAGGGTATTAGAAAAAAAATAATAATAAAAAATAAGCACACACGTCTATAACTGTAATTAAAACATAAACAGATAGCGTCCGAGTAATAAAAAGGATGTATAATTATAATACCTGTATCTTTACAAATGGATCACACAGTAGGTTATAATCCTTGCCATGTCATGACAGGCTACGCCTCACTATTGTGGTTCAGAATAGTGTCAGGATCAGCTTTCTTCATTCCTTTTCTGCTTCTTCCTTGCTGGCGAAGACATAGAATTGGCCTTGCACTTCCACTTTCAGTTTGGCAGGATACAAGAGGCTGTATTTGATATCGGCTTGCCGTAACCGCTGTTTAATGTTGTAGAAGGCTGCACGTTTAGCAGCTGTTGCGGGAGATATTTTCATATATAATCTCTTGCTTGTGTCTGAGGAGTGCCATCACCTCTAGCTTAAATAATAATCTCTCGAAGCAGATAATAAACGACCTAGGTCTAACGGTATTTGATCCGCGTATGCGATAAGCTGCTGCTATCTCAGAATCTGATTTAAAGTCCTCTCCAATTATTTTAGAGAATAGTTCAGCTGCGAATTTCATTGGGTTTGGACTTTCACGATTCTCAGGTAGACTGCTTCCATCTTCCAGAGCAGCAAGTCTGTCTCAGAGTTTTTTGCATTCGGAGTTGGCAGCTGTTGCTTTTCCTTCAGCAGTGTAAGCTAGATTTTCAGCTGTTTCAATCTGAGTCGTGAATGTCTCCTTGACATCCTCCAGCTGATCGTCAAGTGTGCTCAGTTTAGACATGGTTTCCTGAATGTGCTCTTCAATTTTACCCAGCATATCTTTAAAGACTGCCTCAAAGCGAATATATATGCACTACTCCAAGTCTTTATTATCCTGCTGCAGCTTCTTATTTGCCTTCTCACATGCCTTCTCATTTGCCTTCTCGTTTTTCCTTATATCTTTCTTTATCTATTGCTTGAGGTCTGCGTGAACTTGCTTGAGCTCAGCGATCATCACCTTCAGTTCAGACAGGTCATGTCTGCTGTCATGCACCATAGGTAAGGTGGTGGGCTCTATTAGAGCCGGTGTTCCCTCCTCGCATATGAGTAGTTGAAAGCACGGACTGCAAGGCCCTTTCCAGTTTCAGATGATCTTCTCCAATCGGCGAGCTATCATGACCTGCATCACTTGCACTCGTACCTTCGTTCACCATTTTGCTCTCAGCCGGAGACAATGTAGCGGACCGTGGGCCCGAGGAGTCTGGGCTTTCGCCCATCTGATCCAGTTCAGTCTCTGAAAGGCCGTACCTTGAGTTTGAACTTGGACTTGTCGGTCTGAGCTTGGGTGTAGCTTTAGTTACAAAGTTATACAGTAGCTTAAGCATATATAAACATGAGCCCCTTTCTTGACGGCTATGTTTATATATGCTTGCATATACTGTAGTAGTACCCTCAGGTTGGATAAATACAGGATATCTCAGGATAATAAGAAGGTAATATAAAAAAATAACACCACTGCTAACGGAGCTCTGCTTCAGACGTCCATCTCTCGCAACGGACGAGACCAAATCTCAGTCCTATTCTCTAACCCTTTCTATTGGTCAAATAATCTTTAAATCCCAATGGAAGTGTCTACACAGGTTTAAATTCTTGCAGAAAAGCAAACCATTCTCCGAGCTGCTGACTATATTATATTTCTTAACACATGTTGCACTACTCCTCACTTGTTTCTCATAAACAATTTCTCATAAAACAACCAAAAACTGTACTGCTTGTTGTTACAGATCAATCTAACATTTTGCTAATAAATAAGGAGTTGTTTGTTTCACACAGATGTTCTGTTTATGATGGAATGTTCTGTGCTTTTCTTTATGAGACTGAAAAAAAAGATAGCAGTCAAACATGTCAGTAAAGGAGAGCACAGGCTGTTATGGGGAAGGAAGCCCCACAAATATTCTGGTTGCCATGGAAGGGAAGCCTGAGTGAAAACATGCAATGTTTGCCTCTGATGCCGGAGGGAAGAAGACGGCTTAGATCTATATTTACATTTGTGAATGTTTAATTTGGAATTTATGTCTATAGTACTAGGGTGTTGTACCGTGTTAGCCATTATGAATGTAGTGAGAAGTCAAGCAAAATGGCACCTTTTATTGGCTAACAACTCGGGGCCCCTTCTTCAAAATGCCTGAGGGAGGGTTCTGAATTGCCTCAAAAGCTTGCATATTGTAATCTTTCTTGTTAGCCAATAAAAGGTGTCATTTTGCTTTACTTCCCACTGGATTTATGACTAGGAAATCTCACTTGATGTACATATGGAATGTGCTTAAAACAGTACCAGAGCATGGATTGGTACTGGTAACCATCTACGTATTTCCCAGCTATTTCATCTTTCACTTCTCTGATAAGCACTGCTGTCCTTTGCACTTTCAGAAACAGCTGGAAAAACTAATAAGAAGGGTTTTAAGCAAAACAACAACAATTTATTTCTTATGTAGCCCCAAATCGCACAAGGAATGCTGCAATGGGCTTTAACAAGCTCCGTTTTTTGACAGCCTCCCTCAACCTTGACTCCCTGAGATGACAAAAAAAAAATCCCAAAAAAAGACCCTTGTAGGGATAAACAAATGGAAGAAATCTTGGGAAAGGGATTTCTGAAAGGGACCCCTTACAGGTTGGTTGGGCATGTAGTATTTGCCAAAAAGTATGGTAAATACAAGACACAAAACAGAACACAAATAGTCCTCTTCATGGAGTGAGATGGCTGATCTTCCATGGCCACCTCAGAAATATAATCCAACAGTACAAACTACAAGGTATAATGCAAGAATAGATTATACCACTAACTAAAGACGAGCACACAAGACCAATCACAACCGCCAACAGATCTATTACTTCTATATCATTATTAGGTTCTAACTTGACCTTTACTTATAGTGGAGCCAACACTCAATATCGCCTGGAATTTAGATTAGATTATATTGGATAAATGTTTTTAATCCCGTGGGGAAATTCAGAACCAGATAATAAATGTAAACCACACATCATCACAGTGGGAATTATGTACCCATCACCTATGAAAGTACATGGCCATGTATGGATCAGTTTATTCTGCTGTGAATTTTAATATCTGCCTTTTTTATATATAAGAAAATGTAGGAATTTCTGGATTTGTCTTTAAAATAGGTAGAAGGCAGATGATCCTGATGGTTTTGTCATATGGTCTGTGCTGTCCAAAGTCTAAATGAAATCAGCTTGTTAGATCTGGAGGGGCATTTGTATCCTGCATTTACAATAGTTATCCTGTGTAAAATGTTGCTGTGTTCTTTTAGATTCCAGAGTTGTAATGCTTGCATTGGATGGCTGGGACTCTTATCTCGCCGGGATGCCTGGATAAAGGAGGAACTGGGAGAGAAACAATATCTCCCCTGGGACATGAGAGGGCAGCCACTCTGGTTGGTGTTAAAGCCACGGGAACTGAGCTTGAAAAGCTCATCCCTGTGGGAGCCCATAGCCACCGCCAGGGTACGCATGGACATTTATTAAACCCTGGAGTGCAGTACTTCTGCCACACCAGGACGTGCTGCAGGAGAATCGTCAGGGTGCACCTGAAGCACATCTTTGTGCAACATAAAAGGGGCCGTCTCACTCTATTCGGGGAGCCGGAGTCAGAAGGCAGAGGACAGCGCTTGCGAGAGAAGAGGGAAGGTGTGGAGATGTTTATTTTCTCCAGGGATGTTGCTGACAGGAGATTTGGTTTTCTTTTTGTCCGTTGTCAGTTGGCTATAGTTCAATAAGTAATTACTGAGCAGAAACTGCTGGGTTTCATTTAGAGTACAGTATGTTAATCAGTTTGAATCTACTTTGTTTCCCCATCTGTTTAAATAAATCTGTGTCTTTATGTGTACTTTTTATGTTTTAGTAATTTGTAAAATGTATACTTGCATTTTACCTGAGAACTTGTCACAGGGCTCTGTGTTTGCCCTCAGTGAAGAGTGCGATACCAAAACAAACTGAATTCAATTGAATTAAATGTGTAGGAGGATATGTTTAAATTATATAATGCACTACTGAGGCATCACCTGGAGTGCTGGGTACAGTCTCAGTCTCCATGTTACAAAATGGATGCAGCAGTGCTGGGGAAAGTCCACAGAAGATCAGCTAGGCTGATTGGGACTGAGAGTTATGAGCTATGAGGAGAGATTATAGGAGTGGGAACTGTTCGGTGTAGGCAAATGGAGATTAAGATGTAACACTACTGCAGTGTTTAAAATCAAGACAGACATTAGTACAGTGGAGCCAGGCTGTTACTTTAAAATGAGCTCAACAAGAACCCAAAGGTACAGTTGTTAAATGATAAATTCCACACAAATGTTGGAAAGTTTTTCTACACACAAAGAACAACACATACATGGAATAAATAACCGATTAGTGTGGTGGAGAGTAGGACTGTGGAGAAATTAGGTGAATAGGATTGACAAGCTTTGTTGGACAGAATAGCCTGTTTTCATCAATTTGTTTAACATTCTAATGGTCCAAAACTGTTCTTTATGAAAATACGAGGGATGTTCAAAAGGTTTCCTCACTTTTTTTTTTTTTTAACTCTATTAAGAATTTAAAAAACAAATTACATCGCTTTTCTACATGGTCACCTTCATTTGTGATGCAGTTTTCCTAGTCACATGACCAATTACTACTCCTCCCATCTTCATCTTTTCCAACGAAAATATAAAAGTGCGGAAACTTTTCGAACGTCTCTTGTATAATTGGGAACCTGAAACCTGAAAGTAAATCATGAAATGAAAAGGATTTAGACATCAAAATGGACCTATCAGACTACCCGTAGCTTCAAATTGTGATGTTTCACCTTCCCACTTCAGGTGACTTTCTAGTCAGATGATTCAGATAAAGGCTGTTAATTTGTTACTTGGTCTGCAAAAAAAAAAGCAATTAAAGGTTAACTATGTTCTATGACATGTCACACACGTGCGCATGGGAGGCAGCTAAAGGGCTTGAGTAAGGGCAATTTCGAATCCATCCATCCGTTATCCAACCCGCTATATCCTAACACAGCATGTTTAAGCACCAACACGGGATCAAGCCTGTCTGTATTTAGTATTTTGTAATAATCAGGATAGTTGGTTGAACATAATGTAATACAATTCTCAGCATTTTGTAAGAGTGCAGATGCAAAGACTAAACTTGTTAAGTTGAACTTTGGTAGGGCTAATTTTGAGCAGATGCGACAATGTCTAAGTATGATACACTGGGATAAGCTTTTAAGTATGGAGACAGTCGAGCACTGGAACAGGTTTAAAAATGTTTTACATGTAATGCAGGACAGATACATACCTAAATTTGGAATTAATAGGAAACTTAAAAAAAAAAACTCCACGGTGGATTAATAAAGATTTAAAAAAGAAGTTGCAAAGGAAAAAACTGCTTTATTAGGCACTAGCAAAATTCCTGCGCTTCGCAGCGGAGAAGTAGTCTGTTAAGGAAGTAAAGAAAAAGGAAAGGAAACATTTTGAAAATAACGTAACATGATTGTCAATGTAATTGTTTTGTCACTGTTATGAGTGTTGCTGTCATCAAGGATTTGATTATAATTTCTTTCATTCAGGTTCGTATTTGGACAGTTTGCACAAAAGCACGCTTTTATCAAGGCTTCCGTCGGGTAGTCTTTTGAAATGAAACTTGCCTCCGATCAGTCTTAGGAACGCGCTTTGTATCCATTATTCATAAAGCTTCAATTGGTGATCTGTCTTTCTGCGTTAACCACATTTTTTCATACGTCTCAAACCAAGGGGATGCGAGGGTAAAATGAATCGGGAAGCGCTGATATATATGTATGTGTGTGTATATGTATGTGTGTATATAGAAATAGTTTTACTGTGAAATAATGCAAAGTGTACGCAACACGTGTTTCGCCCTAATTTTGGGGTCATCAGGCGTACATACTCCGTGCACCCCCTCTCGGGAATCGAACCTCGGACACTGGTGCTAGAGGCAAAGCCTCTACCATTGCGCCACGGCGTCTGGTTTGTCTATTTGAGAGTATGTAGATCAGGGTATATATATATATAGCGCCCGACCCGGCACAGAATACGGAGAGGCACGTGTTCACACTCACAGGTATTTATTTTTGTTGCTCTTCAGCCGTGGGCACACGTCTTCCCCATGTCCCAGCGGCCCAACACAGTCCCAAGCACCAAACCAACACAAACCCACACTTTCCTGCTCCACCACTCCTCCCAGGCAACCTCGTCCTCTTCCTCCCGATTCTGGCCTCGATTGCTGGGAGGCAGGCCCTTTTATACCCCACCCGGAAGTGATCCAGGTGCCTGACCAGCTGGTCTTAATTGCACCTCCAGGTGGGGCTGATAAACCGTCCAGTGTGGTGGCTGGCTCTCTGCAGCACCCCCTAGCGGCCACCCCATCTCCCAACTGGGCTGCTGTGGTGGACTCCATGTCCCATGGAGCCACGGGGGAGATTGAGGAGGAATCCACTGCCAGGGAGACTGCCCCTAAGCGCCCCGGGGGAGGTATTGCAAAGTCCATGATGGCTCCCCCAGGACGTATGCATCAGAGCGTCCCGGCCGGGCATGGGACCCGGCTGTCCGTCACAATACATATATACACACATATATATATATATATATATATATATATATATATATATATATATATATATATATATATATATATACACATACACAGTGGTGTGAAAAACTATTTGCCCCCTTCCTGATTTCTTATTCTTTTGCATGTTTGTCACACAAAATGTTTCTGATCATCAAACACATTTAACCATTAGTCAAATATAACTCAAGTAAACACAAAATGCAGTTTTTAAATGATGGTTTTATTATTTAGGAGAAAAAATCCAAATCTACATGGCCCTGTGTGAAAAGTAATTGCCCCCTGAACCTAATAACTGGTTGGGCCACCCTTAGCAGCAATAACTGCAATCAAGCGTTTGCGATAACTTGCAATGAGTCTTTTACAGTGCTCTGGAGAAATTTTGGCCCACTCATCTTTACAGAATTGTTGTAATTCAGCTTTATTTGAGGGTTTTCTAGCATGAACCGCCTTTTTAAGGTCATGCCATAGCATCAATTGGATTCAGGTCAGGACTTTGACTAGGCCACTCCAAAGTCTTCATTTTGTTTTTCTTCAGCCATTCAGAGGTGGATTTGCTGGTGTGTTTTGGGTCATTGTCCTGTTGCAGCACCCAAGATCGCTTCAGCTTGAGTTGACGAACAGATGGCCGGACATTCTCCTTCAGGATTTTTTGGTAGACCGTAGAATTCATGGTTCCATCTATCACAGCAAGCCTTCCAGGTCCTGAAGCAGCAAATCAACCCCAGACCATCACACTACCACCACTATATTTTACTGTTGGTATGATGTTCTTTTTCTGAAATGCTGTGTTCCTTTTCGCCAGATGTAACGGACATTTGCCTTCCAAAAGTTCAACTTTTGTCTCATCAGTCCACAAGGTATTTTCCCAAAAGTCTTGGCAATCATTGAGATGTTTCTTAGCAAAATTGAGACGAGCCCTAATGTTCTTTTTGCTTAACAGTGGTTTGCGTCTTGGAAATCTGCTATGCAGGCTGTTTTTGCCCAGTCTCTTTCTTATGGTGGAGTCGTGAACACTGACCTTAATTGAGGCCTGAAGTTCTTTAGACGTTGTCCTGGGGTCTTTTGTGATCTCTCGGATGAGTCGTCTCTGCGCTCTTGGGGTAATTTTTGACGGCCGGCCACTCCTGGGAAGGTTCACCACTGTTCCATGTTTTTGCCATTTGTGGATAATGGCTCTCACTGTGGTTCGCTGGAGTCCCAAAGCTTTAGAAATGGCTTTATAGCCTTTACCAGACTGATAGATCTCAATTACTTCTGTTCTCATTTGTTCCTGAATTTCTTTGGATCTTGGCATGATGTCTAGCTTTTGAGGTGCTTTTGGTCTACTTCTCTGTGTCAGGCAGCTCCTATTTAAGTGATTTCTTGATTGAAACAGGTGTGGCAGTAATCAGGCCTGGGGGTGGCTACGGAAATTGAACTCAGGTGTGATACACCACAGTTAGGTTATTTTTTAACAAGGGGGCAATTACTTTTTCACACAGGGCCATGCAGGTTTGGATGTTTTTCTCCCTAAATAATAAAAACCATCATTTTAAAAACTGCATTTTGTGTTTACTTGTGTTATATTTGACTAATGGTTAAATGTGTTTGATGATCAGAAACATTTTGTGTGACAAACATGCAAAAGAATAAGAAATCAGTAAGGGGGCAAATAGTTTTTCACACCACTGTATATGTCTATGTTTGTATATGTGTATATGTATATATGTGTGTATATGTATGTATATATATGTGTATATGTATGTGTATATATATGTATGTATGTATGTGTATATATATATATATATATATTGTCAACGGCACCCGGGCACAGACAGGCAGACATCTTGTTTTGCACAAACCACCACACGTTTATTTACAGTATTTACAATTAATTGGTCACTCAGACCCAAACAATGGTCACAAAGACCCAGTTCAAACAGTGCACAGCACCCCAAACACTCAAAGTCCTGGCCACAATGCCTTTCTTCGGGCCGCCTCCACACTCCTCTTGCTTCGTCCTACTTCCACCCGACTCCAGCCCTGAATGAATGGAGACGGCCCCTTTTACGGATGACCCGGATGAGCACCTGGTGTTCCCGGCATTCCTTCTCTGACCACGCCCCAGCGTGGCGGAAGTGTCGGCTGTCCTCCCGGCTGCTCTCGGGCATCCTCAAAGTCTTCCCCAGCACTTCCTGGTGTGGCGGGAGTGCTGGGGAAACAAGTCCCCAAGGCATTGGGGCACCTCCTGGCGGTGACCACGGGCTCCTACAGGGAAGGGCTTCCATGCCCTTGACCCGTGGCCCCAAAGCAACCCGAAGGCAAACCCCACGTGATCAGGCAGGGCTCTGACCCTCTTCCGGTCCCTCCTGGCGTCCCGGCCGGGTCATGGCCCCTGGCATCCCTGACAATATATATATGATGTGTATATATATGTGTATATATGTGCGTGTGTGTGTGTGTGTGTGTGTGTGTATATATATATATATATATGCCAGCAACACTCATGAAAATGACAAAACAATTACATTAACAATCATGTTACGTTATTTTTAAAATTTTTCCTTTTCTTTTTCATAACTTCTTTAACACACTACTTCTCCGCTGCAAACCGCGGGTATTCTGCTAGTATACTATATATATATATATATATATATATATATATATATATATATAAAAAAACCATTTCAGGTGACTACCTGTTGAAGCTCATCGAGAGAATGGCAAGAGTGTGCAAAGCAGTAATCAGAGCAAATGGTGGCTATTTTGAAGAAACTAGAATATAAAACATGTTTTCAGTTATTTCACCTTTTTTTGTTAAGTACATAACTTCACATGTGTTCATTCATAGTTTTGATGCCTTCAGTGAGAGTCTAAATGTAAATGTTCATGAAAATAAAGAAAACACATTGAATGAGGAGGTGTGTCCAAACTTGTACTGTAAATATGTTAAAATATATATATATATATATATATATATATATATATATATATATATATATATATATATATATATATATATATATATATATATATATATATATATATATATATATACAGGGAGTGCAGAATTATTAGGCAAGTTGTATTTTTGAGGATTAATTTTAATATGGAACAAACAGTGCTATCAGTCAATCCAAAATGTTAATAAACCTGAAACCTGAATGTTTCACAACGGAAATGTGAGTGTGAACATCATCAGGGGAATACATATGTGCACAATTATTAGGCAACTATTAGTGTGCAGATTTATTATGCAACTAAAGGAAAAATGAAAATTTTCCCATCTCACTTGTTTATTTTCATCTGTTATAGTGAGAATAATAAACAAACACCTCAAAATTTACAAATAAACATCTCTGACATTTCAAAAAAAATAAATCAATCAATCAATGACCAATATATCCACCCTTCTTTCCAATAACAGTCATAAGCCTTTCCATTCAGTTTGACAGAGTCTGTCAGTTTCTTGATCTGTTGACGATCAGCTTTTTATGGAGCAGTGACTACAGCCTCCCAGACACTCTTCAGAGAGGTGTATTGTTTTTCTCCCCCGTAATTCTAGCATTTAAGAAGTGCCCACAAGTTCTCGATAGGGTTTAGGTCAGATGAGGAAGGGGGAACATGTCATTATTCCTTCATCTTTAAGGCCTTTACTGGCTGGCCACGCAGTGGAGAACTTCGATGCAAGTGATGGAGCATTGGCCTGCATAAAATCATGGTCTTTTTCCTGTATCACTGTTTGAAGAAAGTGTCTTCGAAAAACTGGCAGTAGGTTTGGGAGTTGATTTAGAGTTCATCTTCAATGCAAAAAGGTCCAACTAGCTCATCTTTAAAAATACCAGCTCATACCAGTACCCCACCTCCACGTTGGAGTGGAGCTCTGTGCCCATTACTGATCCACAGGTCCATCCATCTGGTCCATCAAGAGTCACTCTCATCTCATCGGTCCATAAAACCTTTGAAAAAATCTGTCTTCAGATATTTCTTGGCCCAGTTTTGACGTTTCAACTTATGTTTCTTGTTCAGTGGTGGTTGGGTTTCAGCCCTCCTTACCTTGGCCATGTCTTTGAGCACTGAACACCTTTTACTTCTGGGCACTCCAGGTAGGTTGCAGCTCTGGAAAATGAAAGTACTGGAGGATAATGGGTTCCTGGTAGCTTCACGTTTGATTCTTCTCAAATCTTTGGCAGCTAATTTGCGTCTTTGTTCTCAACACGTTTCTTGCGACCCTGTTGACTATTTGCAACAAAATGTTTGATGGTTCTGTGATCACACACCAATATCTTAGCAATTCCAAAAGTGCTGCATCCCTCTGAAAGACTTTTTACAATTTTTGACTTTTCAGAGTCAGTTAAATCTCTTTTTTGGCCCATTTTGCTGCCTAATAATTCTGCACACCTTGATATAGGGTGTTGATCTCCTTAGGCCACACCCTCCCTCATTACACAAATACACACCACCTGACGTGCTTAAATCCAATAAGCATTCAAGTTAATACAGCTTGGAGTTGGAATATACGCATTAAAAATAATGATATGGTCAAAATACTCACTTGCCTAATAATTGTGCACACAGTGTGTGTATATATATATATATACACACATATATATATATATATATATATATATATATATATATATATATATATATACACATATATATACACATATATATATATATATATATATATATATATACTAATACATACTAATATATACTAATAAAAGGCAAAGCCCTCACTCACTCACTCACTCACTCATCACTAATTCTCCAACTTCCCGTGTGGGTGGAAGGCTGAAATTTGGCAGGTTCATTCCTTACAGCTTCCTTACAAAAGTTGGGCAGGTTTTATATTGAAATTCTACGCGTAATGGTCATAACTGGAAGCAGTTTTTCTCCATTTACTGTAATGGAGATGAGCTTCAACGCCGTGGGGCGGAGTTTCGTGTGACATCATCACGCCTCCCACGTAATCACGCAGTACATAGAAAACCAGGAAGACCTCAAAAAAGCGCTGAAGAAAACATGCATTATATAATTGAGAAGGCAGCGAAACAATAAGAAGCGAGCGAGTGACATATACAACCATATTCATGAGTTCTGCTACTTTGGAAACAAAGCACGATGTAAACCTACACTTTTAAATTAAGTTCATAGACAGGCTGCCGCTAAATCCAATAGCAAACTGCCACTAAATATTCACGGGTGAAGGACTGTGCTTATGGAGAGGAAGATGAGATGGTCAGGGTGGTGTTTGACACAAACTCAGCGAAACTGCGAGAGAAACTTTTAAGTGCCAGGACTAAGGTAACATTAAATACAGCCATGGACATAGCACGAGATGGCACCAGCACAGCTGAGAACCTTCGATGCATGTACACCGAGCGGCTCACGTGAACTGACGCAGTGCACAGATAAAAAGCAACAGTTCCAAAGAGCGCTGAACAAAAACCGAATTACACAGTTGAAAAGGCAGGAAAAAATATGAAGCGTCTGATACATATAAGCATATTCATAAATCCAACTACTGCGGAAACAAAGCACATGTTGGAAAAAGTCAATGTCCCGCTAAAGGAAGACAGTGTAAAAAAAACCCGTGCATGCAGTGTGTCAGGTCTCAGATAAAAAAGAAGACGAGCTGTTTATTGATGCAGTAAGAAACGAATGAATGAAACCTGTCATCTTTACAACGATTGACAAACACGGAATGTAACTTGAACACAACACATCCTACAAATACGAGCCTGATTGAAAGAAATAATGATAATCAAATCCTTGATGACAGCAACACTCAGTAACACTCACAAAACAAATACTGTATATTGACAGTCATGTTACGTTATTTTTAAAATGTTCCCTTTTCTTTTCTAGCTTTTTTAACACACTACTTCTCCTGCGATACGCGGTATATATATATATGTATATATATATATCCCGATCTACATACTCGAATAATGGATACTTTATTCGCCATCAATGATTGTTTTGGTAAAGCCATACTCAGTGTATTCATTAGATGAACGGTAAAAAAGTAAGAGCAAGGGGAGGATGACTTATTGAGGCATGCAGGCTGTAGTGCGCGTCAACTCTATCTGAATTGCGCGATCACATTTGAAAAAATATATCTTTTCAAGTTCTATTTAGTCCAAATGTGTCAAACTCAAGGGTCAGGGCCACATCCGCCCGGGCGTAATTATATCCGCCCGAGATCATTTTATATACTGTATTATTGTTATTAAAGCCCGGGTATATGAAGCGCTGGTAACACAATAAACTACAGATCCCATAATGCAGCGCTTCAGCTGCCTTGTCGAACACTTACCGCGTTAATCAAGTCTACCTTATGATGCTGCAAGTTATTGCGAAGCTAGCTCACACGATGCTGAAGAGAAAAGTTGATTCTGAAAATAGAGCCTTTAAAAACCGATGGGAGGCTGAGTATATGTTTACTGAACCCGTGTGTCTCATTTGTGGAGCATTAAACATTACATTTTATAAGAAGAAATTAAATAAAGAATAATAAATAAGAATCTGACACTTCAGCGGACGTTTTAACCCGTGCACAATCACAAAGTGATTTCAAGTGAAGCTGCTTTTATGGGAGACACAAATGCACCAGTTCACCTTGCCCCACTTTCCCTGTTGCCAAGTAATGTTAAACCAAGTCGTCACTACGGTGTTCCCAAATACGCACTTTGCTGATAAACTGAGTGCACTGAGTTTGCACGGCGCTTTGGTGACTTTGAAGAACAAAAAAAGTCCGTCTACATGCGGCTCGAACCTTGTGCATGTTTGGTAGAACATATCTGTGTGAGAAGCTCTTCTCAGTGATAAAGACTAACAAAACAGCACACAGGAGTCGCCTCACTGATGAGCACCTGCAATCCATCCTGAGAATCTCCACAACACAGAACCTCACACCAAACAGAAACGAACTTGTGGCCAAAAAAAGATGCCAGGCGTCCAGCTCTAAAATGACATATGAGCAAAGACAACTGAATGATTTGATTTGTTATTGCTGAAAGGAACACATTTTATTTATATTTCCAGGTTTTGTTATGCAGCATGTTCATATTTGAATTTGTATAATTTTGACAGGATATATTTTTATGGAGAGCAAAATCTTTTGGGATGTTTAAAATCTAAGTTTATTTTTATATAAAATTACATAAGAGTAAAGAAATTTGAATGTTTGTTCTTTTAACGTTTACTTTATTTCTAACTTGTATAATTTAGACAGGATATATTTTTATGGAGAGCAAAATATTATAAGTTGTTTAAGGTTTGAGTTGATTTATTCACGAATAATACAGTGGTGTGAAAAACTATTTGCCCCCTTCCTGATTTCTTATTCTTTTGCATGTTTGTCACACAAAATGTTTCTGATCATCAAACACATTTAACCATTAGTCAAATATAACACAAGTAAACACAAAATGCAGTTTTTAAATGATGGTTTTATTATTTAGGGAGAAAAAAAAATCCAAACCTACATGGCCCTGTGTGAAAAAGTAATTGCCCCTTGTTAAAAATAACCTAACTGTGGTGTATCACACCTGAGTTCAATTTCCGTAGCCACCCCCAGGCCTGATTACTGCCACACCTGTTTCAATCAAGAAATCACTGAAATAGGAGCTGCCTGACACAGAGAAGTAGACCAAAAGCACCTCAAAAGCTAGACATCATGCCAAGATCCAAAGAAATTCAGGAACAAATGAGAACAGAAGTAATTGAGATCTATCAGTCTGGTAAAGGCTATAAAGCCATTTCTAAAGCTTTGGGACTCCAGCGAACCACAGTGAGAGCCATTATCCGCAAATGGCAAAACATGGAACAGTGGTGAACCTTCCCAGGAGTGGCCGGCCGACCAAAATTACCCCAAGAGCGCAGAGACGACTCATCCGAGAGGTCACAAAGACCCCAGGACAACGTCTAAAGAACTGCAGGCCTCACTTGCCTCAATTAAGGTCAGTGTTCACGACTCCACCATAAGAAAGAGACTGGGCAAAAACGGCCTGCATGGCAGATTTCCAAAACGCAAAACCACTGTTAAGCAAAAAGAACATTAGGGCTTGTCTCAATTTTGTTAAGAAACATCTCAATGATTGCCAAGACTTTTGGGAAAATACCTTGTGGACTGATGAGACAAAAGTTGAACTTTTGGAAGGCAAATGTCCCGTTACATCTGGCGTAAAAGGAACACAGCATTTCAGAAAAAGAACATCATACCAACAGTAAAATATAGTGGTGGTAGTGTGATGGTCTGGGGTTGTTTTGCTGCTTCAGGACCTGGAAGGCTTGCTGTGATAGATGGAACCATGAATTCTCTGTCTACCAAAAAATCCTGAAGGAGAATGTCCAGCCATCTGTTCGTCAACTCAAGCTGAAGCGATCTTGGGTGCTGCAACAGGACAATGACCCAAAACACACCAGCAAATCCACCTCTGAATGGCTGAAGAAAAACAAAATGAAGACTTTGGAGTGGCCTAGTCAAATTCTTGACCTGAATCCAATTGAGATGCTATGGCATGACCTTAAAAAGGCGGTTCATGCTAGAAAACCCTCAAATAAAGCTGAATTACAACAATTCTGCAAAGATAAGTGGGCCAAAATTCCTCCAGAGCTGTAAAGACTCATTGCAAGTTATCGCAAACACTTGATTGTAGTTATTGCTGCTAAGGGTGGCCCAACCAGTTATTAGGTTCAGGGGGCAATTACTTTTCACACAGGGCCATGTAGGTTTGGATTTTTTTTCTCCCTAAATAATAAAAACCATCATTTAAAAACTGCATTTTGTGTTTACTTGTGTTATATTTGACTAATGGTTAAATGTGTTTGATGATCAGAAACATTTTGTGTGACAAACATGCAAAAGAATTAAAAAATCAGGAAGGGGGCAAATAATTTTTCACACCACTGTATTCCTGTCTGTTTTTACCATTCCTACCAAAGATATTTCTGTCGACTAAATAAAAATTCCTTCTATTTAAAATTTAAATAGAACTTGAACAAATACGATAAGTTCATAATATCCACGCAGACTTGCACGAAGAGCGGAGTTATCCGTTTTAACAAGCAGCGTATTGCACTGATACTAAATAGCTGTGTGTGTATATATGTAGATATGTATGTATATGTATATATATGTTTATATGTGTGTGTGTATATATATATATATATATATATATATATATATATATATATATATATATATATATATATATATATATATATATATATATATATATATATATATATATATATATATATATATATATATATTTGTGTGTATGCATATGTGTGTATGTATGCATATGTATGTGTGTATGCATATGTATGTGTATATATGTAGATATATATATGTATGTATATATGTGTATATATATTTTTATATGTATAGATATGTATATATATATATATATGTTTATGTGTGTGTGTGTGTGTAAATATATATATATATATATGACAACAACACTCATCACTCACAACAGTGACAAAACAATTACATTGACAATCATGTTACGTTATTTTCAAAATGTTTCCTTTTCGTTTTCATTGCTTCTTTAACACACTACTTCTCTGCTGCTAAGCTGGTATTTTGCTATATATGTATATATATATATATGTATATATATATATGTATATATATATGTATATATATATGTATATATATATATGTATATATATATGTATATATATATATATTTATATATATATGTATATATATATATATGTATAAATATATATATACTGTGTATATATACTAATAAAAGGCAAAGCCCTCACTGACTCACTCACTCACTGACTCACTCACTCATCACTAATTCTCCAAGTTCCCGTGTAGGTAGAAGGCTGAAATTTGGCAGGCTCATTCAAGTTTTGACTTTATTTATTCCGACAGTGACTTTATATAATCAAGTTTTGACTTTATATATTCGGGAATGATTTTATATAGTTAGATTTAGTCATCATTGCATAACTTTTTCTTTACCATAGAAATTTAAAGACTAAATTCAACTTCCATTCCTAACAAAGATATTTCTGGCGACTAAATAGAACCTACTTATATCCAAATTCGAGCTATTGAGCTGTCGCCTGCCTGCCTGAATAAGTCACCTCGCCGCTCTTACTTTTTACCGTTCATTTAATCATGGCTAGTGGCGGAAAAATTCTAAAATGGAAGGAGGATTACACTGAGTATGGCTTTACCAAAACAATTATTGATGGCGAATCGATTATTCATAAAGTTTCAATTGGCGATCTGTTTTTCTGTGTTAACCTCATATTTTTTCATACTTCTTCTCAAACCAAGGGGGTGCGAGGGTAAAATGAATCGAGAAGCGCTGATCCATGTAATCGGTGTACCAGGAAATCATGCATTGACAGAAGTTCCCCTTTGTTTGTAATGCAAAGTGTGATTAAATGCGTGATTTTTTAATGCGTTATGGAGCACATGCATCGAAGCTTCTCAGCTGTGCTTGTGCTAAGAAAAGGAAACATTTTAAAAATAATGTAACACCATTGTCAATGTAACCTTTTGTAAGTAGTGCCTGGAGGATTCAGTGTGGAGAAACTGTAGAGACAACGTGTGTATCAACTTGTGGATTTTTCTGTGAGTATTTGGTGGCAGCGTCACAAAGTCGCTTCCGTATTACACTGCGTTAGCTGCGGAGCTCAGCTCAGAGCGAAATGAGGTGAATGGGAGGGGAGATGATGACGTGACTCCCCCACCCACCTTAACTGTCAATCCCCCCACAAACACAGTCTCTCGGAATTTGCATAAGCACAGCCCCTCACCTGCAATTTTAACTTAGTTACAAAGTGATCAGAACTCTTGTTTATATCCTGCGTCCTCTTATTAAACTTGTATCCCGCATTACCCGTGGGCATGAAAAACAGCAGCGGCAGCCTGTCTATGAACTTAATTTAAACTTTAGGTTTACACCTTGCTTTCTTTCTGAGGTAGCAGCACTCATGAATATGGTAGTATATGTCACTCGCTCGCTTCTTATTGTTTAGCTGCCTTCTCAATTATATAATGCATGTTTTCTTCAGCTCTTTTTGGAGCTCTTCCTGGTTTTCTACGTAGTGCGTTGACAGTCAGTTCACGTGATTACGTGGGAAGCGTGATGATGTCACACGAAACTCCGCCCCCTACGGCTTTTGAGCTCAACTCCATTACAGTAAATGGAGAAAAATAGCTTTCAGTTATGACCATTACGCGTAGAATTTCGAAATGAAACCTGCCCAGCTGTTGTAAGGAAGCTGTAAGGAATGAGCCTGCCAAATTTCAGCCTTCTACCTACACGGGAACTTGGAGAATTAGTGATGAGTCAGTCAGTGAGTGAGTGAGTCAGTGAGGGCTTTGCCTTTTATTAGTATAAATATCTTTAAATGCATAACTCATTTTTTCTGTTATTTTGATCGTTTTTGTGTAGTTTGCTTCTTTTGTTGTATCCTAATAATGACAATTATAAAGAAGCAGAGCAGATATCTGGCCAAACAACACTGAATGATGAAAGGCTGCAACTACTTTAGTGTCAGACCCACTAATTATAAATAATGGATTAAATAACCAGAAAACCTGTAAAGGAACAATGGAAATCAGGGTGAAAATATTGTTAAAAATGTAAAAACTACATATAACTGCTTGGTACATTTTAATAAAAATTTACCAAACTTAGTTTTGTCATTTTCAAATTGACTCCAAAACACAGACACTGAGTAATAGCAGATCCCTTCGTGAGGCTAGCAGTCCAATTAAAAACAGAAGTTGGTTGGAACAAAAACCTGCAGCCATTGAGGACCGAGAACTGAGAACCACTGGCCTAGATTGCCTCCAATCCTGCAAAACATGAATTGTGAAAGACTGAAATAAGTGAGCCTTTAAAGTTTAACCAAAAATGCACAACAGGTGATTAGATGGAGCTGTTTTTGAAGGAAATTCGTATCTTAGATTTTGGCCTGCTATGGCAGAGATGATAGCACTTGAAGCCATGCAGCCACAGCCAAAATGGCACCTACTGTAACGACAATTTATAAAATGAGAATATTATATAATTATATATATATATATATAATTAATTAGGGCTAGAAACACTATAAATGCAAAAAAATGGTTAATTACAAATCTACATGTTCTAAAAGCTTGAGTCATAACACTCCTTGCTTCTCCAAGACGAGACCTCCTGAAAGGAGTTTCTTTGCTGTTGTAATGCGAGTGCCAGCAAAGCCTCTCCTCCTGTCTCCCCCTCAGCGACATTTCATCTTTGTTGCACCTCAATGATATCTCTTCTTATTTCCTTGACACTCCAAGCTGAAAATTTTCCCCGAACACTAATCCATATAGAGGCTGGCACTGTTTAAAAAAAAAAATTCTCACTAGATCTTTTTCCCCTCTGTCTGGGAGGAGCGTTTTCTGGCAGTCTTGTTAAGTGGGATACACAGAGGGATACATTAGCTATGCTTACTTACTGGTTGACAAAATCCCACCCCCCTCTTTCAAAATTGTCTAAAGTGAAGCTTGTTTTCCTGTTGGAATATCATAGATCCAAGTAACTGTAGTCAAGGCAGAACATCTGGTTTTAGGTGCTTTATGAATCTGCAGAGACCGATGAGGATTAATTATGAACCAGGCCTGGCCCCTTATCTGGTGTATTTGAGAAAATGAAAAAAAATATCTCACAAGCCCTGCAGTCACTGGAAGCTGTGGTCTGTGTTCACATAGCAGAGCGAGGGAATATTTCCGCTGCCAGGGGAGTAAACAACCCACACAAACGTGGGTGTAGACTGCGCATAAATAATGGTGCAGCTTTGCTATCTTGTCTGAAGTGTCTCTGTGCAGAGAGCATGGCATGCTGGGATGACTGCTGTTTGAAATCAGGGGGTTTGGTTGCTGTGTATCCTTTCATTTGCTATATTTTAACTAACTCAAGAGTCTTATAAAAATGGTCTTTTGCCTTTCATCCCTTAATTCATTTGATTAGTGATGAGGAAGGAATGGAGGCTGACATAAGTCCAGCCATGGACCCCCATGTAAGGATAAGTGCTGCAGGTAATCGGAGCACAGGATCAAAATGTTTGTGTTAGTCCTTTATATTTTAAATTAGCTCATAAGCCTTACACACAACTGATGCTGGATGTCAGGTCTTACAGTGAGTATTTACCCAAAGCCTTTGACAAAAGTGCAAAACTAATGTGAGAGGAAAGAGGTTCACTGTCCAAGTGGATAATCAAACAAACTCCGGAGATAAGAAGACCATGTTAGGACATATGCATAGAAGACAGGGCCTTAGCACCTGAAATAGAAGCTAATAGAAGCCTCGGAAAATCAATACCTGGGAGGGAGGTGGTAGGGTTTGAGGGTTAGGAGCACGCACTGTTGGTAGAGATGGCAGAAAATGTGATTCTGGAGACAAGTTCAAAGAAGTGTGGAGGGTCTCCATAACTCTTTATTTGCTCTAGTATGTTCTGCAGGACAGACTCTTCTTCAAGTTCCTTTGTCTACAGGCTGGGGGTGGGCTCATGAGTGTTGACCATTTTGGTGCCACCAGGAGTTGAAAATCATTCTCATTCTTTTGCTGAAAAAACACCTGTATAGCCATGGACTCACCACATAGGCCATCTTGGTTCACAGATTTGTACCGTGGTGAGCCTGAGATGTCTCGATTGCAACAGTTCTCATAAATGGTTTCTAATCAGCCTGATCTTAACTCTTTGAAGGCTGAATATTTTTCCAGGAAACTCTGTTTTCTGAAAAGCACACAAAGCAATGGTTTCACACATAAATCAACATAATGTCTGTCTTTGTCTGCTGTGACTGCTGTCAGTGCCTGTTCAACGTTTCTGGCAGCAGCGTGTACTAATGGAGGTAGCCCGATGGCCAGCAGGAATACATGGTTTGGCTGATTGCTTGGTTGTCTTTGTGTGGCAGTCGCAGTGCGACGCCATCTGTTTTGTGTCTCTTGTCATTATAAGTGGCAATCCTACCAGGTGAACATTGCTGTAGGCACGTCCGCTGCATGAATGTGTTCAGTGCTGCAATCAGCTGGGGGCGGTCAGCTAATGCTGGTACCTCACTTTTGTTTTCGATCTCCATCTCCAGATCACTTGTATCAAAATCAGAGTCCAACAAATATGCATAATGTCATACACAGAGTATTTTGCATTGCATGTTCGCTTTGGTCTCTCACCAGATGTTGATGTTATTTTAGAGGTTCTTTACTCTTCACTACTTATGCACGCAAAGGGAATCAAGGTTACATCAATGAGGCTAACTTTCCTTCTAGCAAAGATTATCAAACTAAAATGTCACAGTTTACATCTGAATACTGTTCTCTACCCCTGAATTTCGACAAAAGTTGAAATCCATCCTGACAAAGTTAAGGGAGCCTCCTGACCTTGGCTGAGAAGGTACTACTTCTGAACAGTGTAAGCAGAGAATGGTGGTGTCACATCAGCTGAGCTCTCACCCTCCGCCCCCTTCTTATTGTGTAGCTCCACTGCTTCCACACACCACAATGCAAAGGCTGCTCATTATGCCAAGGGTACTGCCATGGACTCATCACTTAAGTCATCTCAGTTCACAGATTAGCACTGTGGCGGTGGAGAGCCACAAACTCAGAATGTGTGGATTTACAACAGCCTTCAGAAGTAGTCTCTTATCATCTTCATTTATCCATTTAGTTGAGTGCGACTCTCAGTCTCTCTATGTGCCAATGCTCTCCGTCATTCTTCTTCTTAAAACACAAATTCACAGTAAACTGTTCCTGTTGCCGGCAGACCAGCCGTTGTTAAAGTCTTCATATGAACAGGTAGAGCCTGACTTTGAACTTTCTATTTTTCTATTGCTGGGCCCAACTAAGCACATTGTTCAAAGAGAATGGCTCCTAGGAGCCTAAATCAGCTGCTAATCCAGTCATCATCATGGACAACAAAATTCTGCTGGCTCCTAAAAGCTTGTTGTCTTTGCATAGTCGCCAAGCAAGTACAAACAAGCCATGTTCTGTCACACCATTAGGCTGTGAAAAGGCTGTGTAGAGTTTTCTGTATGCCAGGAGTGAATCACAGCTATGTTTTCACTTAATGTCATTATTGACAACAAGAAATTGCATTGGTTTCTGATCTGGAGAAGTGACCAGAGGCAGGAGATATAAACTGAAGAAAACTGAAATAACTGCTTCAGTGCAAGTATGCAGTATCGGCCCTCCTAAAAGTATATTCATCTTATATATAAACATCTACATGTGGAAGTGTGTGTGTCTGTCTGTTCGATTTGGAAGTGTGAAGCATCCTGGATGTGCGAGGTTACAGCGTGAAGCGCAAAGAAAGTGACTTTGTTGCCAAAGTGAAACCACCACCGATGATACGCAAGTGATGCGAGCACGCCGGCAAAACAAAACCGATGAGGAGCTGCTAATACACAACCAATTGATTGATTGAAGTACCAGAATCCATGGTTTCTAGGAGCCTGGGCTTTTTACAGCACGGGCTTATACAGTTAGTATGATATATTTGTCATGTCAATGCACATAATGGCTTGGAGATATGAACTATTATCAGAGCTGTCCCTTTCTATATGCAGATCACACACTGTGCATGGAACTTGTAATCGGGGGACTGATATGAAGAAGACCATTGGGGGTTTGCAGACCTCTGCAATTCAGGAGCTCTGCTGGACAGTCAGTTGGTTTATATGTTTTTGTCACTTGGTTTACTTGACTTGAGTCAGATAACTCCTCACACATCCCTAATTGTAGCCATAGTGCAACTGGGTCTATCACGTAACATCACTGATGCATAAATACAATATGACATCCTCCTCAACGGAGTGGAGGTCTGCAGCTAGACTCTTACAGGGGTTATTGCTATTTCATGAATCATCATGGCGTATAACCTTCTTATAGGCCAAAAGAATTTTCAGCGTGCTGGCAGTTTACATCCCCGAACAGGAGACACAGCAATCGCAACAGACACAATATACTGTACTCTGTAATAAGCAAACCCTCTACTGACCATCCCAGTGCTTTCATCACCATTTCTGGGGACCATGTTTCACTTTACTCCATCCTCACCAATTCTGACACAACAGGAGAAGACTAGTACCTGGACTTATTACTTGCTAATTATGCTAACTCTGTTGCTTTGCCACCTGTAGACCAATCTGACCATAATTTGGTACAGCTCATTCGTGTATATAAACCCACTAGCTGTGTGTGGACTTCGGCACAAAAAACAACCCAAAGACCCCCTAGCAGATTTAATATATTCGTGAAGTTGGAGAGGTGTCAGCTAACTCTTAAGAATCAACCATTGAAGATGATGTGGACCTACATACATTGTGCTTGCTGACCCACTGGCTTTTGTAAGAAGACAATGGCGACACCATATCTTAGCCGTATGACTGGCATACAAGTCCTGTTAATCTTTGTCTCAAGAAAATGCCTCCAGATAGACAATGTTTTCAATGAAAATTTCAAGCCTTGCCCTCTGTTGCTGGAGTGTTTCACTTGCATGCTGTTGAGCCACGGCATTTGCTTCATTTCAGTGTTGTGTCTCTTCATCGTTGTCATTAGCACAACATCGTTGCTGCATGGCAGTGTTTGCTGCACACAGGTCTTTCATAGTGAGGTGCATGCAAGAGCTGAAAAAATTTAAAAGTGCATCCATGAGCCACCTAATGGCTGTGGTTGAGTGTGAGCACAGTGGACTGCTCCACACACACACACCCAGGTCTTTTGTTTATATATTGTATATCTAATTGTGTAGTGGTTGCCAGCCACCACCAGGGCCATGCAGAAATGGACAATGAAAACTAAGGAGGCTCTGAAGGATGCCTTTGAGAACACTAACTGGGATATGCATTGTGAGTCACACGGCCAAGACGTTGAGGGTCTCAGCCACTGTATCACAGACTACATCAAGTTTGGTGTGGATAACACATTTCCCTCAAACACAATATGCTGTTTTCCCAACAACAAGCCATAGGTCACAAAAGCCTTACTGAAAATGAAGAATACAAGCTTCAGGTCAGGAGATAAGGAGGGCATCAAGCAGGTGCAGTCAGAACTGAAGAATCTGCTCTTTGAGGGAAATGCCCACTACAGAGACAAACTTGAGCACAATTTGCAACAAAACAACATGAGGCAAGTGTGGAACGGGATGAGGACCATCAGTGGCTACTAGGAGGCTGTGAAACATGCAGAGCAATGGAACAAGAACACAGCTAATGAACTGAATCAGTTCTTCAACAGGGTAATCTCATTCTTGTCAGTCCAGCCCTCCTTCAACATTGCTATCCTCTGTGTGCAAACTGAGGAGATTCTTGGATTGCACCTGCTATCCACACCCTGCACGACCTTCAATGACATCACACCTGTGGTCTTCAACACCCCTCGACTCCTTGGATTGTGTTTTTCTGCTGAGCAAAGACAGAGTTGGGCAAACTCTGCATAAACAAGGCTTCAGACCAGAGGGAATCAGTCCCAGGGTTCTGAAAACATGTGCCAGCCAGCTCTGCATGGTCCTACAATTTCTGTTTTCCCTTTCCCTGAATTTGCAGAAGGTTTCCCAGCTATGGAAAACATCCTGTGTGGTCCCAGTGCCAAAGAAAGGGCATTCCAGTATTCCCAAGGACTTCAGACCATTTGCTTTTACTTCATACATAATGAAGACCTTGGAGAGGCTGGTCCTAAAACAGCTGCAACCCCTAGTTATTGAACATCTGGATCATCTGCAGTTTTCTTATCAGGTACATATATTGAATTGACTTGCTCTAGAAGACATTTTAACAGTGCTCTTAGAAAAGTGAAAATCAACAATTTCAGAAATGTCTGTTATTGCACCACAAGAACAGCAACAAGCCACAAAATGAAAGAATGAGTTTAATTAACAACAAGAATTGGCACCTCCTTAAGCAGCTGGTTGGAGTGAAATTGATTGGAGTTTGAAGCCCTGACTTAGTTGGCTCACTTATTTCACATTTTGTTTCTGTTTGGGTGCATTTTAAGGAAAAAAAATGAAGCAATTCACTGGAACAATGAAGAAATTCAGGAGAACAAATTTTTAAAAAGCAATTCAAGTAAAATTGAAAGTTAATTAGCAGCACAAATAGGGCACTCATTAAAAAAAGGGCTAAAATGAAAACTTGCAACCATGTGGTGTCCAGGACTGGAGCTGGCGACCCCTGCTCTATAGGACAGACTTCCTGCCCAATACCAGCACTTGCCATCTACAGAAATATTCAGATGACTCCTCCATCATAGGGTGCTTTAATAATGGATATAAGTTTTAGTACAGGAAAGTTGTGGAGGACTTTGACTGGTGAAGGGACAACAACCTGCAACTCAACATCTGCAAGACTAAAGATCTGGTGGTGGACTTCTGATGTGCCAAGGAGCCTCAGAGAGAGAGAGAGAGATAGACGGACAGTCTATCCATCTAAGGCATTTTAATTTCTAGTGATAATTTCTTTGTGAAAATACATTTTGACTGGTGGATGTGTTTTGTGGTGGTACAGAACTTCAAGACAAGTTAAATTGTAGTTGGACTTCTTTGGTGTGAAGTTTACATGTTTTTCCTGTTCCTGCATTTCACAGTTTTGCTTATGCATTATACTATGATCACTATGCATAAAAAGATTGTACCTCTGTAAAAACACACAAGAAGCGTCAAAAAGAGTTGGGGCATCGTAGTGATTTCTGCATATTGTATTGCCCAAAACAGGAACAGAAATAAGATTTGGTACTGAAAAAGTTGTCTTGTTCAGACTCGAGCCTTCTTCAGACTGCCCCACGATGGCATTAGTGACAGTTGCAACATCTTCAAACCAGAAGCGGCAGGTTCAGGAGGGCAGGACCCAGAAGTGATGTCAGAGACAGAGGAGCTATCAGTCATCCTTTCTGCAGAGGTGGAAAGAGAAAAGGCATTAGACAACAGCGCCACCCTCTGCCTCGGAGTGTCATAGTTTTTAAAATGAGCTCCGAGGTTGTCTCCCAGACACACATGTGAGACACATCCTAAACACATTCAGGTGTATCTTATGGAATTTGGTCTGCTCATCACAAATACCACCTTTAAATGTGCCTATCATATACCATTTTATTGCAATCGCCTACTTTTGCAATTTCCTTTCCTATTGTTAGTCTGCATATCCAGTACAACAACTACAATTGGAACATCTGTGATGATCTAAATGTTATGGCCCTGCTGTTTAAATACACCAAGTACTGCGAATGGGACAGCCATGCTAAAGAGTCTCATCACATTCAAAAGAAGTGGCCACCCCATCAGCTGAAAAGTGGGACACATAATCCACTTGCTGACCCAACAAAGATATTTTTTGCCTCCTCTTCATATAAAACTTGGACTAATGAAAAATATTTTTCGAAAATACCATCACTAGTGATGTCTCCTATAATACAAGTGATACAGAGACCTGTAGTGATGTCTGTGAACACCAATCCCCCTGTCACCCCCTACTGTTGATATTTTTATTAATGTGTGATTAAAGATTTATTTGTGAAACCACACTAAATCAGGAAATACAAAGAAGTAGCATTCATGGTTTCAAATCAGAAAGGTGTTATGGTAATTATGGAATCCAGTCAAACACAAAAAATAACTTGACAGATGAGAGCAGAGAAAAAAAGATACAAAGGTAGTGGAGATGGTGGATGAAACAGCCAGCAGTGAAAAAGGGGTCAGCATTTACAAAACACATAAATATTAGTTTTATTACCTTAACACATTACAAATACTAGCCACATTACCTGTCCAAGGCAAGTGATATAATAAATGTTAAAATATTTGATATCTTTACCCCACGTATACCTTCAACGCTTTTCCTTGGTATCCATCTGAACTAGTGTGGTGCTGAGGTGTCACCCGTTGCATGACCACACTTGGATCCTAATCTGAATCCTGAGTTGGTGTGTTGTGTGGTGGGTGCGACAATGCGCTGTATCAGCGCATGCTCCTAACCTCCTCCTCCCCTCGGCCGAGCATGTTCCTTAAAGCCGGCTTCTCAGATTCTGTCAATATTTTCAAGGTGCCTTGCTTGCCTTGTTTGTCCAAATTTATATTTTCTGTCTTTGAAGGCGACTCTCTGCGTGACCTGCTATGCCTTTATTCCTCCTTGTGTGTCTCAGTCACACACACTTCCTCTTTTAATCACATCACCAAAACAAATTATATGTATGGATGTATACATGTATGGATGCGCCTTCCAAGAGGAGCTGGACTACCTGTGCAACTTGAATCGACTGTAGGTGCCACCTCATGCTACCAGTAGTGACAAGGACATTAACAAAGTGCAAAATTTAGAGAAGAATCAGTCAGAAAGGATAAGAAGAGAGCAACTGTCTGTGGCCACCACCTACAAAACCATTCCCTTATTTGGGGGTTGTCATACCATTGCCTGTCCAGTGCACCTGATGTCACTTTCATTAAATATATGCAGTGCATCCAGAAAGTATTCACAGCGCATCACTTTTTTCCACATTTTGTTATGTTACAGCCTTATTCCAAAATGGATTAAATTCATTTTTTTCCTCAGAATTCTACACACAACACCCCATAATGACAACATTAGTTTACTTAAAATTTACTTACTTAATTAAAAATAAAAAAACTGAGAAAGCTCATGTACATAAGTATTCACAGCCTTTGCCACGAAGCTCCAGATTGAGCTCAGGTGCATCCTGTTTCCCCTGATCATCCTTGAGATGTTTCTGCAGCTTAATTGGAGTCCACCTGTGGTAAGTTAAGTTGATTGGACATGATTTGGAAAGGCACACACCTGTCTACAGAAGGTCCCACAGTTGACAGTTCATGTCAGAGCACAAACCAAGCATGAAGTCAAAGGAATTGTCTGTAGACCTCCAAGACAGGATTGTCTTGAGGCACAAATCTGGGGAAGGTCACAGAAGAATTGTTGCTGCTTTGAAGGTTCCAATGAGCACAGTGACCTCCATCATCCGTAAGTGGAAGTAGTTTGAAACCACCACGACTCTTCCTGGAGCTGGCCGGCCATCTAAACTGAGCGATCAGGGGAGAAGGGCCTTAGTCAGGGAGGTGACCAAGAACCCGATGGTCACTCTGTCAGAGCTCCAGAGGTCCTCTGTGGAGAGAGGAGAACCTTCCAGAAGGACAACCATCTCTGCAGCAATCCAACAATCAGGCCTGTACGGTAGAGTGGACAGATGGAAGCCACTCCTTAGTAAAAGGCACATGGCAGCCCACCTGGAGTTTGCCAAAAGGAACCTGAAGGACTCTCAGACCATGAGAAACAAAATTCTCTGGTCTGATGAGACAAAAATTGAACTCTTTGGTGTGAATGCCAGGCGTCACATTTGGAAGAAACCAGGCACTGCTCATCACCAGGCCAATACCATCCCTACAGTGAAGCATGGTGGTGGCAGCATCATGCTGTAGGGATGTTTTTCAGCGGCAGGAACTGGGAGACTAGTCAGGATAAAGGGAAAGATGACTGCAGCAATGTACAGAGACATCTTGGATGAGAACCTGCTCCAGAGCGCTCTTGACCTGAGACTGGGGCGATGGTTCATCTTTCAGCAGGACAACAACCCTAAGCACACAGCCAAGATATGAAAGGAGTGACTTCAGGACAACTCTGTGAATGTCCTTGAGTGGCCCAGACTTGAATCCGATTGAACATCTCTGGAGAGATCTTAAAATGGCTGTGCATCGACGCTTCCCATCCAACCTGATGGAGCTTGAGAGGTGCTGCAAAGAGGAATGGGTGAAACTGGCCAAGGATAGGTGTGCCAAGCTTGTGGCATCATATTCAAAAAGACTTGAGGCTGTAATTGCTGCCAAAGGTGCTTCGACAAAGTATTGAGCAAAGGCTGTGAATACTTATGTACATGTGATTTCTCAGTATTTTTATTTTTAATAAATTTGCAAAAACCTCAAGTAAACTTTTCTCACATTGTCATTATGGGGTGTTGTGTGTAGAATTCTTAGGAAAAAAATGAATATAATCCATATTGGAATAATGCTGTAACATAACAAAATGTGGAAAAAGTGATGCGCTGTGAATACTTTCCGGATGCACTGTGTATATAAAAGAGAGAGAGTGAGCAAAAGAGGGTGCCAGAAAGCCTGAAACAGACAGGGCTGCACTTCCAGACTCCATTTCCCTAGCACCCTTGCAGATGTCCTGACTGGGTTCTCATGCCACGTAGTGCATGGGGAATGGAGCCAATTCCAAGTTCTGGCTTCTGCTGGTCCATCCTTTATTTTATACCACAGAGTTATCTTTATCCGCAGCCAGCCAATCTGTCCATGGTTCCTCTCAGGCAGGTAATTACCCATGCTCCTCCCTGGCAGGGATGCCCGTTTTCCTCCTACTAATATATATATATATATATATATATATATGTGTATGTGTGTGTATATATATATATATATATATATATATATATATATATATATATATATATATACTGCTCAAAAGAATTAAAGGAACACTTTTAATCAGAGTATAGCATAAAGTCAATGAAACTTATGGGATATTAATCTGGTCAGTTAAGTAGCAGAGGGGTTGTTAATCAGTTTCAGCTGCTGTGGTGTTAATGAAATTAACAACAGATGCACTAGAGGGGCAACAATGAGATGACCCCAAAACAGGAATGGTTTATCAGGTGGAGGCCACTGACATTTTTCCCTCCTCATCTTTTCTGACTGTTTCTTCACTAGTTTTGCATTTGGCTACAGTCAGTGTCACTACTGGTAGCATGAGGCGATACCTGGACCCTACAGAGTTTGGTTGCATAGGTAGTCCAACTTCTCCAGGATGGCACATCAATACGTGTCATTGCCAGAAGGTTTGCTGTGTCTCCCTGCACAGTCTCAAGGGCATGGAGGAGATTCTAGGAGACAAGCAGTTACTCTAGGAGAGCTGGAGAGGGCCATAGAAGGTCCATAACCCATCAGCAGGACCAGTATCTGCTCCTTTGGGCAAGGAGGAACAGGATGAGCACTGCCAGAGCCCTACAAAATGACCTCCAGCAGGCCACTGGTGTGAATGTCTCTGACCAAATAACCAGAAAGACTTCATGAGGGTGACCCAAGGGCCCCATGTCCTCTAATGGGCCCTGAGCTTACTGCCCAGCAGCATGCAGCTCGATTGGCATTCGCCATAGAATACCAGAATTGGCAGATGCACCACTGGTGCCCTGTGCTTTTTACAGATGAGAGCAGGTTCACCCTGAGCACGTGACAGAAGTGAAAGGGTCTGGAGAAGCCATGGAGAACATTATGCTGCCTGTAACATCATTCAGCATGAGCAGTTTGGTGGTGGGTTAATGATTGTCTGGCGAGGCATATCCATGGAGGGTCACACAGACCGCTACAGGCTTGACAAAGGCACCTTGGCTGCCATTAGGTATCAGGATGAAATCCTTGGACCCATTGTCAGACCCTATGCTGGTACAGTGGCTCCTGGTGCACGACAATTCCTGGCCTCATGTGGTGAGAGTATGCAGGCAGTTCCTGGAGGATGAAGGAATTGATACCATTGACTGGCTACCACACTTTCCTGACCTAAATCCAATAGAACACCTCTGGGACATTATGTTTTGGTCCATCCAATGCCACCAGGTTGCACCTCAGACTGTCCAGGAGCTCAGTGATGCCCTGGTCCAGATCTGGGAGGAGATCCCCCACAACACCATCTGTCATCTCATTAGAAGCATGCACCGATGTTGTCAGGCATGTATACAAGAACACAGGGGCCATACAAAGTGCTGCGTACAATTTTGAGTTACTGCAATTAAATTTTGGCAAAATGGACTAGCCTGCCACATAATTTTTCACTCTGATTTTTGGGGCGTCTTTGAATTCAGGGCTCTGTAGGTTGATCATTTTCATTTCCATCAAACGATGTGGCATCCTTTCGTTCCTAACACATTACCCAGTCTATATCAGTAGAGATATCCAGGAGGATTTCTTTTTCCCATTGAGATCTGATGTGTTTTCAAAGTGTTCCTTGAATTTTTTTGAGCAGTTTATATATATATATATATATATATATATATATATATATATGTACTGTGTATGTGTATATATATATATATATATATATCTCCAGCTTCGTTCTTCTTCCACCCGACTTCCGCCGCTAAATGAAGTGAGGTGGCCCTTATTTAGGAACCCGGATGGGCTCCAGCTGCTTCCCGGCAATCTCCTGTAGACACACCCCCGTGTGCCGGAAGTGCCGGCTGCGCACCCGGAAGCCCTTCGGGTGTCCCTGCTCCTCTTCCCCCCAGCACTTCCTGGTTTGGCGGAAGTGCTGAGGTCTAGGGTTGTTCAGGCACCGGGGTGCCGCCTGGCGGTGGCCACGGGTCCCTACAGGGTTGGGCTTCCAAGCCCTCTACCCGTGGCCCCCAACACAATCAGGGCGGTCGCCCCCTCGCGGTCTGGAGGAGGTACAAGCCCTCCTCTGGTCCTCCTGGGCGTCCCGGCTGGGCTCCACCCCCAGCCGCATGCGACAGTGCCCCACTGCCAGCGAGAACATGTCGGTCCGAGCGACACATCCCGAGAGGGCAGCACGTCCCCAAGGCATTGGGCCACCCCCTGGCGGTGACCACGGGTCCCTACAGGGTTGGACTTCCAAGCCCTCTACCCGTGGCCCCAAAAGCAAACCAGGAAGGCAGCCCCCACATGATCCAGGGTGGGCATTGACTCTCCTCCGGTCCCTCAAGGCGTCCCGGCCGGGTCGTTGCCCCTGGCATCCCTGACAATATATATATATATATATAGATATATAGATATATAGATATATATATATATATATATATATATAGATATAGATATTGTCACAAACTTGATACAGAGACATAGAATGTTTTGGGTCAGCCACCCGTGTAATTTGGTATCCTGGCTGCAAAGTCAAAAAAATGTATACAGCACTGATGTCCAAAACAGAACAGAGGGAATAGGGAAAAGGTGGAGGCTTTTAAAGGGGAAGACAGGAAGTGAGATCAAAGGGGCCGGGCTCATGAAGGTCTTCAGCCATAGGTTCGAACCCGGACGTGACATCACAGGAGTCGGAGCCGGCAAAGACTCCTTCCATAGACTCGGTCCCGTAAGTGACGTCAAGAGGACCAGATGGAATCTCCCGTGAATGGTCTGCAGGAAAGGGAGAAAAAGAGTCAGTTCACTCTGCGTTGACTCGGAACTGCCCTTACTCAAGCCCTTTAGCTGCCTCCCATGCACACATGTGTGACAAGATATATATATATATATATATATATATATATATATATATATATAGTCTATATGATTTTTCAGACTTATGTTTTGTGTTTAAGTTGTACTTTGTGAATTTTAGCCATTTTTGTTTTTAATTTTAGTTAACTAAACTATCATATCATTTTTTTAATACTTAAAATGCAGATCTCCGCTTGCTGGTGCATGTTCCAGTATTCTGAATATTTTCATTGGTTTTCTCTGTATTGTTATGTAACTCATACGTGAAGGCTCCATGATTTAAAGAAAAAAATAATGAGGAAAATCAGATGTACGAGCCATCTGTGAGTGACACCTACTGGAAAGATTCTTAAACTGCATTCCAACAGGACTTAAACATCTGGTTTTAGTGATGTTTCAGATTTCCTGCATTTACTTTTAATATGCTTGTCTAAAAGATTCAGTTTCCACACAACCTAAATAAAAAGTAGTTTAAGCTTGAAAAACACGATTCCAAGGATAAATTCATAAATTCATAAAGGATAAAAACCAAATTTTGTATACAAGTATTAGGTACAAAACAAAGATTTCTATCAACTTTTTGGTTATTTCTGTTAACCAGAAAGAAAATGCAGTGTTTCAGTCCATCCATCCTGAGTCCACTTAATCCAATATGGGCCTAAGCACTGAAGCGTATTCAGGCTGCATCAAATCAACTGCAAAGCACAAATGAGCTCTGAACAGGTACTAAGATCATATCACATGCGTAAACTGTAATTCATATTAGCAGAAAACTGGAAACCCTGGAGGAGGCAACTGTATAGGTACAGGAAGAACACCCAAGGAAAGGGCTCTGGAGCCCACAATACTAAGCATCTGCTCTTGTGATTTGCACATGAGAGTGTCGGTCAGGGAGGCAGCAGCACTAACCACTGTGCCACCATGCTTGCTTTACAATACATTTTACTTTGTGTTTGGGCCAGGTACTGTATTTTTCATTTGAGCTATCTAAAGCCTTGGAAATGTAGAACTTAAAAATAGACGGGTATGTTTGTCATAGAATATTTTTGATACCCAGATTTACTGGCTTGTTTATATGCAAGTACACCCTGTGAAAAAGTAAGTACACCCTATGAATTGTTTTTTCTTTTTTACTTTCTCGTATATAAAATATAGAGAAAGTATTGTAATCGTCCAAAGATCCAAGGTCGAAATTTTGATGAATCTCAACATTTTAGACCTCCCTGAGTCCGAAAATACAATTTTTGGAATTATGTCTGTGTGTCTGTCGGTATGTTTTTGCATGTAAACACGATAACTTGAGTACGCTTTCACTTAGGTCAACCAAATTTTGTATACAAGTATTAGGTACAAAATGAAGATTTCTATCAACTTTTGGCTTATTTCTGTTAACCAAAAGTGGTACTTTACCTTTTATTCATGTACCTTTATTCAACTTTACTTTTATAATAAATGTTCAATTATTATTGATTTGATTTGTTGTTGATGGTTCTTCAATGTACATAATATAACAATATAATCATTGTTTGCAGCTTATTCCTCAAATATCCCCATATCTGAGTATACAAGAAAGTCGAGGGGTATCCACTCCTGATTTATTTAACATGTGTGGCCTTATCAAGATTTGATCTTTATTTAAACAGTTTCTATAGATAAAGGAGATGTAAGAGAAAAAAAAATGCAAATTTGACTTTGCAATATCTATTCAACCAAAAAGAAACAGTTCTGTCATAACAATCTACATAAAAATTAAGTCCACCCTTGCCCCCTCAAGTCAACCCATTCACATTCTTTCTGGAGAGCAAAGGATTCCTGCCATGACGTGCAGCCCCTTTCCAATATAGATTTAGATAAAACTTTATTTGTCACTAGGGGAAAATTTGGCTTTTTATAGATGCTCTTTAAATACACACACGCGCGTTTTGTTGTTGGTGTTTCTTCACACACTTCTGCTGAATGATTCATTGGTTGAAAGTCCTGAGTGTGTCAGAGAGAGGATGTGCAGCATTGTTCATAATGACACTAAGTTTTGTTTTAATTCTTCCCTTTACTGTGACCTCCAGGGTTCCAGAGTTCATCTCATAACTCTGCTTGTCCTTTTAATTAGCTAAATGATTCGGTGGGCCTCTCTTGAAGTGATTTTAACATCCCAGCACAACACAGTATAGAAAGTCAGAGTTGTAGAAGATGTGAAGGATGTCACTTCCCATTTTAAAGGAAGGCAGTCTCTTAAGGAAAAAGAGCCTGCTGTGCCCTTTCTTCTGTAGCTCCTCTGTGTTACGTGATCAGTCCAATCTATCATTAATGTGGACCCCCACACTTTGACATCAACAATAGTAGGAGCTACCTGTAAGTGTTAGGATGAAATGCTTAGAGACTTCCTTGAGTGTTTTGTGTTCTGCTTTTGGGTTGATGAGGCCTGGGCAAGTTGGCAGATGTTTAAAATCTTCTCCACTTGCGTAGGACTTTCCAAGCAGTGGAATGGCTCATTTCCAGTTGTTTGGAGATATTTGTAAGTCCCTTCCCAAAGGCATCTAGAACCTTCTTTCTGAAGACTGCCGAGAGCTCTTTCTATCTTGGCATGATGATAACATACACTTCCACAACAATGAGCAAACCAATCTAAATGTCCGAGGTTTCAATAAGATAGGTTCAGGACATTACCTTCTCTTATGATGTGCTCATCATTTCCACCCATTCTAAGGTGAGGTATCTGAGGTAGTAATAAATGTAGGGGCATATTTACTTTTTCCACATTTGAAATTAACATTTATGCTTATTTAACTTATACAGCAGACGACAACATGTAAATGTGACATGATGTTTTTCTACAGATATGGTTTAAATGAACATCAGAGCTTGATATGTCCACACATTTCCTGCTGTGTTCTTACTTTTTATCTTACAGCACATATACCCAAACCAGTTGTCTGCCAAAATTAGTGAACGGTCCGGGCCCTGGGGGGCAACACGCACAGTCAAGCCCCTCCTGCAGCCAGGTCCTTGTGGAAATTATGCTGATAACGCTTTTCACTTGTATGCATATAGAAATCACATGATTTAATGCTAAAGATTAAAATGACACTCTTGGCCATCAGACTTGGGCTGGAATATGTTGGCAATCTAAATAAAAAAAAAAAACACTTTCAACATTAAAAAAAGAATGCAACATTTCTGCAATGTGAACAAAGCAACAAGAAACAGATTGAAGCAGACTATGCACAGGGGCTTTGGGTTTTGTTTGCTAACTGTAATACAGTATTTAGAATTAGGCCTTTTCTATGTCTTGGTGCCCATTGGACTCAGTCCCTGCTCCACAAAGAGCCACCTGAAAAGGGCCATTGAAAATGGCTGCTAAGAGTTCAGTTCGACTCTGGCCTCCCAGAACTCATCGGCCCTTGGAGGTAATGGGACATGTGGAATGTGAGGGGAACCAAAGAGCTTTGTGGGGTAGCATGTAGGTACATCAGCAGTGAGGGTTACATGAGCTTTACATTTGACAGATTTGGCAATCCTGACAGGAGAGAAGGTCACTGCTAGCCATGTGACTCCTTAGACTCTTAATATCTAGTGTGACCCAAATCAGTGTTTCTCAACCCTTTTGGTGTCATGGCCCAATATGGGGAGTGGGGGGTTCCCCTTGGCGAGAACTGGTGTGGGAGGTCCACCTTGATTAATACAGCATGATTGTCAGATCTCTGCTTTGGTGAATCCACAAATGGATAGCACAACAAAATGAACACGCCAAGACCCACCATGACCCACCGCCATTATAAACAACTAGCTGTGTAAACCCATGCTGTAAAACACACGGGCTCCTAGAAACCATGGATTCTGGCACTTCCCTCAGTCGATCACATCGGTTGTGCATTAATGGTTATGGTTCACTTTCCTCTGTGGTTTCGTTTTGCTGATGTGCTTGCCTCCATTGTCTATCAGCGGCTAAGCGAGATTCTCTCTCCCCTGAGGTTTCATTTTGCCGATGTGCTCATCTTGCTTGTGTATTAGCAGCTAAGCAAATTTCTCTTTCTCAGTGGTTTCACTTTGGCGACAGAGTCACTTTCTTTGAGCATCATGCTGTAGCCTTGCACTTCCGGGCCAGACAGACAGACACACTTCCATGCGTAGACATTTATATATAAGATGGTAACTCACAACTCGCTGGTGGCATCTCACAACCCAAAAGTGGTTGAGAGACACTGACCCAGATGACATGAGGATTACTTTAGAAGCTGTTGGGCTCTTCTTTCCAAAAAGTGATCTATAAATGTTGCTCTCCTGAGATGAACAACCAGGCCATGAAATTGCAAATGGCTCATAAACGCCAGAATGTGCGCCACTAAGTACAATGTAATTTACTGACCTCGACCCCAAGCTGTGCCTCCAAAGAGTTTTGGAGCTTTTTCTTGCCAAGACCTTCAGCATCCTTCTTAATGGTTTAACATCATCCATTCATTAATCCAGTTCAGGAGCAGGGAATATTAACACTGCAATCAGCACTGGATGACAGGTCAGTTTTTTTTAGAAAATTCCAGAAATATTGTTTTTCTCTCCTAATAGAGAAAGACCCGAAGCAAAATTTTACTTTGTAGCATCCATCCAGTTTGCAAACCCAAGATATTCCACTACAGAATAACCAGAATGCCTGGACATAACCACACCACATTGGGTGCAAGGCAAGAGCAAACTCTGTGCAGCATGCCAGAGCAGCGCACAGTTCCAGCTTTGGGGGTACCAATTAATATAACTAAAACTCTTTGGGACGCGGGAGATAATGGGAGCACCTAGAGAAAACCCAGTGCTAGAACTTCAAAATGGACAATGGCCACAATAACAAAGAGCTGGGTTAGATTTGAGCTCCTTGTAGCCACGAGAAACTAGCACTAAGCATTATGCTTTCAATCATCTATGGCTCATTTTCAAAGAGCACACCACAAAGAAGATAACCGTGACAAACACATCCATCCATCCATCCATCCATCCATTATCCAACCCTCTATACTCTAACTACAGGTTCACGGGGGTCTGCTGGAGCCAATCCCAGCCAACACAGGGCGCAAGGCAGGAAAAAAATCCCAGGCAGGGCGCCAGCCACCGCAAGACACACACACACCAAGCACACACTAGGGACAATTTAGGATCACCAATGCACCTAACCTGCATGTCTTTGGACTGTGGGAGGAAACCCACACAGACACGGGGATAACATGCAAACTCCACGCAGGGAGGACCCGGGAAGCGAACCCAGGTCTCCTAACTGTGCCGTGCTGCCCATGACAAACAATAATAAAATCCAAGATAATGGAAGAGAGCAAGTGGAGATTTTGTGACATGGTGGGCATTATTAACAAACACTGCTGTCATCACTGCTTTAAAGACATGAGCTGTGCCGTCTGCATTCACTTTTTCAGTCCTCGACACAATGGGCACATAAAGTTAATCAAGTCGTGATACCACGTTAGTCCACCAGAGGGTGTAGTAACACACATGGTGGTGGTGCTCCTGCATTAAGTCTCAGTTTTCAGCTCATAGTGCAGGATGACAAAATGGTGTTTCCTGAAAAATGTAATGATTGTGATAGACAGCTTCAGGCTGAACAGAGTTGTGCTTTCAGATGACAAAATCATGTAGGAATTTGGAGAAGCACGACATGAGAGGTCAAGCAAAAATGACGTCTTTTATTGGCTAACACAAAAGATTACAATATGCAAGCTTTCTACGCACCTCGGGCCTGATTCCATCTTGCCTGAAGAAGGGGCCTGAGTTGCCTTGAAAGCCTGCATATTGTAATCTGTTCAGTTAGCCAATAAAAGGGGTCATTTTGCTGGACTTCTCACTACATTCATAATGGCTAACACTGTACAACACCCTAGTACAACGAGAAGCATGACATTAATTGTTACTGAATTTAGTGTGTTTAATCACTGTCACAAGAATGAGTCTTGGACATCATGAAGGTTTGGGGCAGCCACCCATATATTGTTCAAAGGCTGCAAAATGAGGTTCATTTGAACCGAGAGGCGTGCTAATTGATAATGTTCTGGACATAGTAAATTCGTCACTAGATGCTGGGTTCTTCCCAGACTGTCTAAAGACTGCTGTAGTTAAACCCCTACTTAAGAAACATAATCTTGACCCCTCGGCTCTTGAAAATTTTAGACCCATCTCTAACCTGCCCTTCTTAAGTAAAGTTCTAGAGAAGGCAGTCATTATGCAGTTAAATGACCACCTAAATAAACATGCTATTCTTGATAAATTTCAGTCAGGTTTTAGAACAAATCACAGCACAGAAACTGCACTCGTTAAAGTAGTAAATGACTTGCGGGTAAATGCAGACAGAGGCCATTTATCTGTTCTCATCCTCTTAGATCTGAGTGCTGCATTTGACACCATTGATCACAACATTCTTAGAAATCGCCTTAGTCAATGGGTGGGCCTCTCTGGCAGTGTCTTAAATTGGTTTGAATCCTACCTGACAGGGAGAAAATATTTTGTTAGTTGTGGGAATTACAACTCGAAGACACATGATATCCGATATGGTGTTCCACAAGGCTCTATCCTGGGTCCGCTGCTCTTCTCAATCTACATGCTTCCGTTAGGTCAGATTATCTCAGGGCACAACGTGAGCTACCACAGCTATGCTGATGACACACAGCTGTACTTATCAATAGCACCTGATGACCCTGATTCTATTGATTCACTAACACAATGTCTGACTTGTATCTCAGAATGGATGAATAGTAATTTTCTCAATTTAAATAAAGAGAAAACTGAAATTTTAGTGATCAGCAATAATGGATACAATGAGGCTATTAGAAATAAACTGGATACATTAGGATTAAAAGTCAAGACGGAGGTAAAAAGTTTAGGGGTAACTGTTGACTGTAATCTGAATTTTAAATCGCATATTAATCAGATCACTAGGACAGCATTTTTTCACTTAAGAAACATAAGTAAAGTTAGACCTCTTATATCACTGAAAGATGCTGAGAAATTAGTTCACGCGTTTGTTTTCAGTCGACTAGATTACTGTAACGCACTCCTCTCAGGACTACCCAAAAAAGACATAAATCACTTGCAACGAGTGCAGAATGCAGCTGCTAGAATCCTAACTAGGAAAAGAAAATCCGAACACATTTCTCCAGTTTTGATGTCACTACACTGGTTGCCTGTGTCATTCAGGATTGACTTTAAAATACTGCTTATGGTTTATAAAGCCTTAAATAATCTCGCCCCATCTTATATATCGGAATGTCTGACACCTTATATTCCAAATTGTAACTTCAGATCCTCAAATGAGTGTCTCCTTAGAATTCCAAGAACAAAACTTAAAAGAAGTGGTGAGGCGGGCGGCCTTCTGCTGTTATGCACCTAAAATCTGGAATAGCCTGCCAATAGGAATTCACCAGGCTGATACAGTAGAGCACTTTAAAACACTGCTGAAAACACATTACTGTAACATGGCCTTTTTATAACTTCATTTTAATCGTAATTTAACTTAATCCTGATACTCTGTATGTTCAATTCATCATAACAACTATTCATGGTGGCTCTAAAATCGGTACTGACCCCTACTCTCTTTTCTGTTTCTTTTTCCGGTTTCTTTGTGGTGGTGGCCTGCGCCACCTCCACCTACTCAAAGCTTCATGATGCTCCAACAATGATGGACGGATTAAAAGGAAGAAGTCTACCTGACCATCATCATCATCATCAAGCCCTTCCGTGAGAATCCTAAATCCAAAGAGGACTGTTTCATTTATGTTAGGTAGAATGCCCAGAGGGGACTGGGCGGTCTCATGGTCTGGAATCCCTACAGATTTTATTTTTTCTCCAGCCGTCTGGAGTTTTTTTGTTTTTCTGTCCCCCCTGGCCATTGAACCTTACTCTTATTCGATGTTAATGTTGATTTATTTTGTTTTATAATTATGTCTTTCATTTTTCTATTCTTTAATATGTAAAGCACTTTGAGCTACTGTTTGTATGAAAATGTGCTATATAAATAAATGTTGTTGTTGTTGTTGAGATGTTCACAGATTCGAGTCCAAAACAGAACTCAAGTTAGTGAGACAAGATGGCGGCTTTAAAGGCCAGTCAAGGAAGTGACGTCATCTGAGGCAGAACCAGAAGTGACATTGTCGTGACCGGAAGTGGCATCATCAACGGGACCGGGAGTGACGTCCCCATCCACACCGAAACCGGAAGTGACGTCATCAGTGGCGCCGGTACCTTGCAGGATTTCATGTGTATGGTCTTCAAGAGATTGAGAGAGACAGTAAATGCACCCCGCCGCCCCCTGGTCTGGCGTGAAATTACTGTCATTTAGGCCCGTCAGCTGTCTCCCAATTGCACGTGTGTGACATCACCTAGCGATGCGTTGGTTCAATGGAGCTAAAAATGTGCTGCTGATTTTTGTCTGTACTCCGCATCTGACACTTCTCAATTCAGTATCCAGTATTGACGAAATCCACTTGTCCTGATACCGCTCTTCCATCATTTCAGTGTATAACATAAAACCTCTCACTTGCCCATTACTGACTGCACCTAGACTAGCAGGGAAAAAGTCCAAGTGTAAATGTGGAAAATGAATCTTGAGCGACATGTTGCACTTTATGGTTTTGTATGCTTGATGCTTGTTTTCAACCAGCTTGGTGCCATGCAGTGGCCATGAAAATTCTCAACATCGTCCTTGAATACTTCCCGTGTAATGTCCTCCAGCCCCACTAGCAGATCTTTGAAGCATTTGTCATTGACGACATGTCTGATTTGTGGAGTAAAAAAAAAAAATTAAAAAATGCCCTTCTTAATCTTGGCATCAGTTTGTAGTGGTTGCCACCTGTACTATTGGCCTTTTGTTCGTTTGCCTCTCCTTAATGTATACCTGAGAAAATGGTTTGCTGTGGGTTTGCCCCATAATGGGGATCTGCACCTTTAAGAAGGACACACGGCATGGACAAGACTGTTAGCCTAAAGGGGACTTAATCTGGAAAGAAAGGAAGTGAGAAGGAAGTGAAGAGCAACAGAGTGCTAACGCAGGGAGCCACCTCAGGGCCGTCTTGACTCATGGGCACGCTGGACTGTACCCCAGGGGCTCCATGCTAATCTATGGCTGTTGTGACTTGCTGAGTGGTTGTTTAGGTAGGTAGGGGCCCCAGTGCACTGAGATGGTGCCAATCCCAGCTGGCACAGGGTACAAGACAAGACAGTCATACCGCATAAACTTCAGAACAGGTCATTCAGTATTTGGATGGGAGACCAACCAGGAAAAAGTTGGTTTGCTGTTGGAAGAGGTGTTGGTGAGGCCAGCAGGGGGCGCTTTACCTGTGGTCTGAATGAGGATCCCAATGCCCCAGCTCAGTGACAGGGACACAGTACTGTATAAATGGTGCTGCCCATCAGATGAGACATAAAACCGAGGTCCTGGCTCTCTGTGGTCATTAAAGATCCCTGGGCATACTTTGTACAGAGCAGGGTGTATCCCTGGCTAAATTGCCCACCATCGCCTGCTAATTCTGGCCCCCTAATCATGCCCTGTCTCTGACTGGCTAACTATCTCTATCACCTCTTCACCCCCTAACAGCTAATGTGTGATGAGTGTACTGGCACAAAATGGGTGCTGTCACAACATCCAGGTGGATGCTGCACATTAGTGGTGCTTGAAGTGGCTCTCCACTCACTGTGTAAAGCACTTGAGCACCTTAGAAAACACTTTATAAATGTAATAAATTATTATTATTATTATTAACATGCACGCACACACTAGGGCTAATGTAGTGTCACCAATCCACTTATCCTGCGTGTTTTGAACTATAGAGAAAAAACTAGAGCACATGGAGGAAACCCATGCAGACAAACTCCACACTGGGAGAACCAGGGATGTGAACCTTGGCCAGCAGTAATGGGCACAAGGTAGGAACCAGTCCCAGCTGCTGTGCCAGGGTGTGTATGGGCCTGCTAAAATTGCAAAAACTGAGAACTGTTCCATGACTTGGGTTGTATCTATCCAGCCCATCATTGGCCCACTGGTGCACACGCCTGCAGAGAGCCAATATAGAAGTGTCAGTGAACCTAAAGGTCCTGTCACATGGCATGAGTTTTCCAGTGCTTATCAGTCGTAGACTTGGTTACATACTTTTAACGAATCAGAGGCAGTCTCATCGCACTCCTGTGAATGCTGGTCATGTAGTTTGACTTCTCCAGCAACTCGGCCAGGCCTGTCTGTGAATCAGTCTAACAAAATCAAGTCGTAGAGGTGGGCTGTGTGTGTGCGAGAGCTGACAACCAAGGAAAGAGGGGAAGTGTGTGATTTGGACATTTCAAGCAGAAGCGAGATTCATGTTTAATGTTTTACATACAAAGACAGAATGAAAAAAAAAACAACTTGGAAAATATACACATGGCAAAACACTATTTCAGCAATGCAGAGCCCCGTTCTGTATTAATTCAAATGGATTATTATTATTTTTCCACCTTGAAGTCCAGTTCTTATTACACAGCCCTGTACAGTTTTCCTGGTATACACGTCAGTGAACCGTAAGTGAACTGAAAGTGTGTGTGTGTTAGAAGACCACTGCGGTTTAAGCAGTTCTTTTGAGGCATCCTGGAATGAGTTTCAAATGTAAGAGAAGTTACAAGAATGCATTTATGGAATTTTCTCAGAGAACGTGATGTTCCGGACTCAGTGATGGAAGCATTAATAGAAGGAAAGGTCAGTTTAAAATCCAGTCAATAAAGGAACTGAACAGTGCAGAATAGACGAAAAATACTGGCTGGCTATACTCTTCCGGTTCTGGTTCACTAAACTGCATACCAGAAAAAATAAATTAAAAATAATCTGTTTGAACGAATTACATAAATAATTTGAATGAGTTACTAATTCGCTCAGACAAATTATGAATGAATTTTTTTTTTCAGACACTTACGGGACTCTACAGTTGCATTCAGGGACTTAACTTAAGAGATATAAGGAGCATTTTACTTTAGATTTGTTAAAAAAATAACATTGATAACAGAACACAGTTACAAGCATTAGTAGACTACATTACTATTAAATAGATGCTTTTTGGCAGTACTTTACAATCTCTGGTAGTTAAAAATGGAACACAAAATCGACTTGAGGTGGCTCAGTAGCTTTTCATATTTCTAAAATGACATCAGTTGATGTGTCGTGGAAGGTCTGCAACTGTATTGTTTTTTTTTTTAAAAAGGGACCCCAAAATTATAAAAACCTTAACCAACAAACAAGTATTTATTTTAGCCAATGCAATCCCCTGATTCCCAACCTTAGTAATAATACAACACCACTGAGTTAAAAAAAAACTCAATTCTAACTCATACTATATATCTATATATCTAAAATCCAATGTCTGTATGTCTGTCCGCTTTTCACGAGAGAACTACTCGGGTTTTTTCTATGATTTACTTGAACATTCCGTTTGATTTTTTGACTTCTCTCATCGCGTTAAGTATCATAGTTCGTTTGCGGTACCAATTTGTGTGAATCCGATAGACATGCAGCGGGCTTACATCCACTTAGCTAGCAAATGAGAGAACTACTTAACAGATTTAGATCTGTTTTTTTTCTAGAATTTGCTTGAACATTCCGGGTGATTTTGCAGCTTCTTTCATCTTTTTAAGAATCATAGTTTGCTTGCAGGAGCGATATATTCGCCCCAGTCCGACACAGAGGGCAGCAAGCTGAGGAGAGGGGGAAGCGTGACGTCAGGAGTGGGGAGCCAGGCATGGCCCTCCTCGCTGTCCTGTTTCACTACTTACACGGGTGAAGCTGCGGGGCACAGCTTGTCAACAATAAAGTGAAATTACCATCATAAAAAGTAACTATAAAAGGAAAATTAATAATAAATAATCAATATTACTCTATGAAAGAAGAAAAATACCTGAAGGAAGTTCCCCATCTAGCTATTCACATTATTTATAACACAGTCATTTATTAAAACTATCTAAATAACTATGAACTTGAAAAAGAACTGATTCATTTATTGTATAAAGGTGACAGTCTTAAAGAGTTTAGTTCCAGTTTAAAGATACACAGAAGGAAAACCGGCTCTTCAGCCTATAACCCCAAGTCATATGTTTTACCGGTAAAGCTGCTAAAGCTTCACAGCTTCTAGTCGTGAGGTATGTCAGGTTTGCTGATGCAGTTGCTGATCTCTTTGCCCGGCCATGTCAATTTACATAACTGAAAATCACTGGCCATGTCACGTTAACTGATGCAGTGCTGAGACAAACAATAATGGACCGCCTGACAGAGCTGGACATACTGACATGTCTACCTCAACAGGTGTTTCATATGTGAATGCATCTAAAAAAGGGACAAGAGCATGGAAAGCATTCACACAGCACCAATGTAATCAAGCAGCATGTTATTGGCTGTCAGAAAAGGAGCAAACTCACAAAACTTTGGAAATGAGAAACTGTGCTGGAAATGCGTCATAAAGTCATGTAATTGGTTATCCCCTGTACTCTGACATTTTAGAGCATTACAAGATTTGAAAAATGGAGGTGAGAACAGGCCATTCAGCCCAACAAAGCTCAACAGTCCTGTCCACTAAGTTCTTCTAAAATAACATCAATTCAAGTTTTGAAAGTCCCTAAATACCTACTGTCCACTACACTACTTGGTTGCTTATTCAGAGTGTCTATTGTTCTCTCTCGTGGCCTGCAGGGGCACACCAGCTGCCTAAACCCAACCCAGACAGACACCAGGCACACATTCAGCACACGTCTCATGTTTGTTAAGTGTGGAAGCACTTCACCTACACTCCCCCGAGCAGCACAGTACAACAAACACAGATACAATACGTACAAGTCGCAACACTTTCTTCAACTTCTTCTTTGCCTCTCTCTCTCTCTCTCTCTCTCTTCATTCCTCCTCCAGTAAACGTCATCTCTCTATATCCGAACTCTGGCTCCAGGTAGCTCGTTAGCAAAGGCTGGAATCACTCCCAGGTGTGGGGAAAGACCAATGTGGTGGTCTCTGACATCTCCGTAGCTCCCCAGTGGCTCCCACAGAACGCAAAAGAGCTGTAGTGACCTCCAACTTCCATAGTGCCCTGCAAGGATCCACGGTGCCACAGCAACCCAGATGGGGCTGCCCTCTAGCATCCTGGGGGAGATAATGCCCTGAGCATGCTCTCTCTATTGGTCTTTCCATCCAGCTAGCATCCTGGCCGGCTGGGTTCCTAGCCGTACGTAACACTGTGTAAAGAAAAACTTCCAAATATTGGTGTGAAATTTTACCCTTAACAAGTTTTCAACTGTGTCCCCTGTGTTCTTGATGAACTCATTTTAAAGTCACAGTCTCGATCCACTGTACTAATTCCCTTCATAATTTTAAACACTTCAATCATGTCTCCTCTTAATCTCCTTTTGTTTAAACTGTAAAGGCTCCGCTCTTTTAATCTTTCCTCATAACTCAACCCCTGTAGCCCTGGAATCTGCCTAGTCGTTCTTCTCTGGACCTTCTCTAGTGCTGCTATGTCCTTTTTGTAGTTTGGAGACCAACAAATTGCACACAGGACTCCAGATGAGGCCTCACCAGTGTGTTATAAAGTTTGAGCAGAACCTCCTCCTTGTACTCCACACATCAAGGTGCTATATAACCTGACATTCTGTTAGCCTTCTTAATGACTTCTGAACACTGTCTTGAAGTCGATAGAGTCTTCTTCTTTCGGCTTCTCCCGCTAGGGGTTGCCACAGCGGATCATCTTTTTCCATCTCTTCCTGTCCTTTCCATCTTGCTCTGTTACCCCCATCACCTGCATGTCTTCTCTCATCACATCCATAAACCTTCTCTTAGGCCTTTTTCTTTTCCTCTTGTCTGGTAGCTCTATCTTTAACATCCTTCTCCCAATATACCCAGCATCTCTCCTCTGCGCATGTCCAAACCAACACAATCTCTACCATCCTGTAGACCTTCCCTTTACTCCATACACATCCTAATCGGGTGAAATCACTGGAAATCTTAGCATCTTTAACTCTGCCACCTTCGGCTCTAGTCCACTACGGCACCTTCTCATAAGGTGGAAATTCGATTTTGAGACCTTCCATTGTCTATTCAAACCTTGCATTTTTAATTCCTACATGTAAAACTTTATATTTACTGACATTAAACTTCATCTGTCACAAATCTGCCCAACACTGTTATCCAAGTCCTTCTGTGATGATTTAAAAGATTCCAAATGACCTGCTATCTTGGTATCATCTGCAAACTTACCCAACTTGTTATTTATAATCCTATCCAAAATGGCATTGATTAATGTGCTGTTAATAGTTCTGGGAGGACTGTAACTAACTGTATTTTTTTTAACAAAAGGAATTCCAAAATAATAAAAAATATATTCAGTCAATGAGATCAGCGACTGCAGTCATGAAGTTGAACACATCCTCCGATTAGAAGTCATGTAATATGATGGTGGCTTAAACTATAAGGGGAGCCTCGTGTGTGTACAAGAACAGACAACCAAGGCGAGCTCACCTGGAGGTACAATGTGTACGACTCGGTCACGAGGAAAAGGTATTTGACGTCCCACAACAGAATGGATAAAATGAGGAAAATAAAATGGCAGAGATTGCAGCTGATCTTGCCATACTTGCAAAGCTTCTGTACAGGCAATGCTTTAATTAGCCGTCAGCATGCAGCGAGTTGGCAGGACTTTGGAGATCTGAATCTATGCAGATAAAAGTCACCACAGAGTCGTGTAATGTGTCATCCCCTGGGACTTCCAGTCATTTAATGTGACATCTTCAGGCAACGAGATCAGCAATTGTAGTCAGCAAGTTAGACACCAAGTTGTGTGATGTGATGCTGGCTTAAGATGCACATAACGTTTTTGTACTGAAGTATTAGGAGAAAAGGCCACACAGAGACAACGAGAATGTACAATCACCTCATAGACATTGTCCAGGCACAGCACTGGATTCTGGGTTTATGGAGGGCAGTGCTGCTCTCTGCGTTAAGCAGCCTTAATAATAACATAGAAAAAACGATGCACAGGAGCCTAGAAATATGTGAAAAAAAGCAAAAGAAATATGTCTGGAACAGTAGTCAGCAATAAAATAACATGGAGCCACTTTACTGTTTTAGACAGGCTTAACTGCATGGGTGAAATAATCAAGAGATCCGAGGCATCAGCAGAGCTCTGCTTGTGTTTGCACAGCTTTGCTGGGGGGATCCAGCCCACCCCCTCTCCATTTAAAGCACTGAAAGCTAGTGTGTGTGTGTGTGTGTGTGTGTGTGTGTGTGTGTGTGTGTGTGTGGCAGGATGGATTTTCACAGGATAAAGCCCTCCAGCTAAGACACCCACCTTCTTTCAAGAAAACGGATTAAGAGGAAGCTGAAGGTTTGGATTTCACTTTGCATGTACTGCTCAAACCAGTTGAACGAGTTCTGGCCCTTCTGCCGTCTTTCTTTTTTCTTGCCATCGGATCAAATGCTTTTTACCCATAAATGTAAAAAGGCTCAACACTGCCCGGCTTCTTTTGTGCAAAGGTTTTACATTTAAATTGTCTCATAAATCACAGCGGTATCACCATTGTAGTTGAGATAGACACCTTTACCCCAGGCTACTTTCACAAAAAAAAGAGTATTCATTACAAATGGTAATGCAGCATTTCTTTTACATGTGAAAATGAAAGAATTGACTGACTTGTCAACCTGGTGAGTTGTTCACAGTGACAGTCACCTGAGCCAGAGTTTAAAACCAAGACTTTGCTGGAAGGAAGCAAAGACGTGCGTGTGTGATGGGAAGTGAATCTGCATTTACAGTTGTGTTACTCGTGGTCACAAATCACGTCTGACCACCTGCAAATGTGGTTTGGTCACAACTCACTAGGTAAAATTAACGGGAATATTTTACAGTAAATTACTGTCAGCAAATAAATATTACAATAAGAAACTCATTCATTCATTCATTTTCCAAGTCAGGTCGCAGAGGCAACAGTCTTAGCAGTGGGGCCCATACATCCCTTTAGTAATTTCATTGTAATTTTTTACAATTACAATGAAGACTTTCTGTTCTATTCTATTCAGTTCTGTTCTGTTCTATTCTATTCTTTCCCCGGCCACACTTGCCAACTCATACTGTGGGATCCTAGGACGTTTCCAGGCCATCCTCCCAGTGAGCTCTTGATCTTCACTGGGGTCTCCTCTCCAGGAGGCATCTGTATCGGTTGCCTGAATCACCTCAATAGGCTTCTCTCAATGTAGAGGGTCAGCAGCTCTACCCTGGGCCTCTCCTCTCCTCTGTCTCTAAGGGTGAGCCCAGTCACCCAGTGGTGAAAACTCATTTCAGCACATTACAGTAAGAAATTGTACAGGAACATGCCAGTAATGACTGGAGAGTATCCTACTGGAAAATAAACACTTCGTAATCGCTCACACTGTAAATAGGGATGAGTCGATAGAATGAATGGAGTTAAAATCAAAAGCCAATTACCCATATAGGAATCAAAAAATTGTGAGTGCGCTCCCCTCGACTTTCTCATATACTGATATAGAGGAAAAGGTCATGAGAACCACTTCCAGTTGCACAATATTTCTCAGATATCATATCTCTTTGTTTCTCATCCTAGCTAATTGATAATATCGATACACAATCATTTATCTCTATTTATAATCAAACTTTATATTAAAATGATATTTTCACACTTAAGGAGGTTGAAAACGGTGGTGGAATTTTTTCATGATTACATATGCATTACCTACAGTAGATTATATGCAAAGTAAAAAGAGTTATAGTCACCTAAAAACATAGTAAAAGTATTATAGTATTATATAATATTTGTTGTAATCAATTGCTATGGGTAAAATTGCATTTAGCTACATTTAATTATGATAATGATGGCAGAAATAAAACAATCTATATTAAATTAAATGTACTACCAGGAACACGACAGGGATGTAGCAGCTTCTTGTTCCCATTACATCTTTATATTTACATGGCATATCCAATGTGTACACATTACTGGTAAACTGATGATGTAAATTAAAATAAAATTAATAACAGTTATTGAATGAATATGTGTTATATTGAATACAGGTTTTAATATCATCTAAACATATTTCCATGATACAAAAAATTCAGATGGTTGTTTAAATAAATAAAATGCTACTATTTTCTCAATTTTCATATCCATTATAAATACACTGCACAACAATTTTTTTGAAAAGTCTTGCTTCCTGAAAAGTTTTTGCTGATTGTGACAGGCACGTACTGGGTATGCACAAATATAGTTTTGGTTTTACTGAATCTGAGAAATAGACATTTATATGTTTACTGACAATAACGTATTAAGTCATGTTTATGTTTCGCATAAGCTATTAAATTCAACAGAATTAAAAGTGTTTTGCTCCTGATTTTCTTTTGTATTCAATGTCTGGTGCATCATGTTACAGTGTCCAACAGTAGTCAGCAAGCATTGATGGATTCCAGTTGCCCTGGTATGCTTCTCCATTGTAGCAATGTCCTGGTGAAACCTTTCACTGTGTTCATCACTGACACCACCACGATTTGCGGGGAAGAAGTCCATGTGTGAGTGGAGGAAATGAATCTTGAGTGATAATGTTGCACTTCATTGTCTTATATGCTTTGAGAAGTTTGTCTACCAGCTGAATGTAGTTTGGGGTTCTGTAATTGCCCAGAAAATTGTCAACGTCTTTGAAGGCTTTCCAGGCAATTTTTTCCAGCCCAACTAACAGATCTTCAAACCGCTTGTCACTTATAACATGTCTGATCTGGGGGCCAACAAAAATGCCCTCTTTGATCTTGGCGTCAGTTATTCTTGAGAACATCTGTCTTAAATAACGAAAACCTTTGCATTCCTTGTTCAGTGCTTTCATGAAATTCTTCATGAGTCCCAGTTTTATGTGAAGAGGAGGCAAAAATATCTTTCCCGAGTTGAAAAGCGATTCATGTGCCACATTTTTCTGTCCTGGAACTAACTTTTTACGGAGTGGCCAGTTATGTCGAGAATAGTGTGACTCTTTGGCACGGCAGTCCAATTCACAGATGAAACAACAGTACTTTGTATAGCCGAGCTGCAGTCCTAGTAACAGAGCAACGACTTTAAGATGTCCACAGATATTCCAGTTGTACCTGCTATACAGGACGTGCTTCAGCAACAGTTCCATATTCTCATACATTTCTTTCATGTGTGCTGCAAATGTTGCCATTGTGTAGCATAACAGCGTTCAGGCTTAACAATGACGAATCAATGAAGAGACGCCACTCTTCCGGGTTGTGATCACAACCCAAGGCCGAGAACAATCCTTCAATGTCACAAAAGAAACAGAGACTGTGTCGACTTGTGCAAAAAAATTGGTTATATCATGATGTCGGCCTCAAAACACAGAAATTTTCATACCTGGTGTCAGCAAACACCATTTCTGGAGTCTCGAACCCAGCAGCTCGGCTTTTGCTTTTGACAGACCCAAATCTCTGATCAAATCGTTCAATTCGGACTGTGTTATCAGATATGGATCGCCTGATGAGCACAGTTCAAAATCTGGGTCAACGTCACTGTCAGTATCCTGCATTGCAGTTTCTTCATCTGGTTCGTCTAAGGTCCAATCCTCTGGTGGTTTTGGAATTGGAAGACTATCTTCATGTGGCACGGGTCTCATTGCTGAGGGCAATTTTGGATATTCAATTGACTTCTTGTTTTTGTCAGAGAAACCAGACACATTAGTCAAATAGAAGTAACAGTCCGTCACATGGTCTTTCTGTTCTCGCCATTTCATCGGAACAGCAAATAGCATAGTCTTTCGAGTGCCTCTGAGCCAGGCTCTCGGACTGACAGCACATGTCGCACAGCAAATGTGAGGTGCCCATTCTTTGTCTTGATCACTGATTTTGCAGCTGAAATACAGATGATAAGCTTTCTTCACAAGAGCAGTCATCCAACGTCTCTGAGGCGCAGGTGTATATTTGCCATAGATATAGCAGAATGTATCGCGGCTGTTACGACATTGACGAGACATATTGCCCAACACCAAAACGTCTATAGCATCAAGCTTACTTACTGTTATATTGCTACAGATACTATACTTTACTATACTGATACTATACATACACACTGACTATCTATATAAACCAAATGAGCAGGATTGGTGTATGCAAGCCACCTTTATAGTATGCTGAGACAGCATCAAGCTCATTCAGACCTGTCCAGGATGTCAACTACCGCAGAACAGCTTCCAACCTGGCCTGATTCCATGCCTTGGCATGCCCAGGCTGCACAAACCGTTGTTGATAAGTCACTTATGGGAGCGAAAATGTTTGGATACAAATATAAGAAAAAATCATGACAAAACTGATAGGTAAATTTTGATGTGTTATTTGTGATCAGCACCCAAAAATCTATAAGAAACACCCAACAGTGTTCAAGAAGCAAAAACCTTGTTGTGCAATGATATCTATACAAAATTTTAATCATCTATCTGTAATTATAACTACAGTTTACTTAAAAAAGGTATTCAGTTAAAGTATCACTTCCAGTTGTCAGAAGTGGCCCAAAAGTTGATAGGATTCCTTATTTTTGATATAAAGCAGATGTACAAAATCTCACTAACTGAAGTCAAAGAGTTTTCGAGTTATCAAGTTTACACACAGACATACAAACATACAGGCAGACAGAATTTCAAAAATGGTACTTTTGGAATCAGGAAGGTCTAAAACAACAAGATTCATCAAAATCTTGAGGTTGAATTTTTTTCACGATTCCTATACTTTCTGTATATTGTGTCTACGAGAAAGTAACACGAGATCTCCTTAATGTCCTTTTGGTTTTTCCTCAACAATACTGAGATCACAAAGAAGTAAAATGGCATTGTGTTTTGTCTCCTGTTTTTCAGGTTTATCTCCTGAGGAGAACATATCCCCCAAAGGTCTCCTGTTGAGTTTCAGTGTTCATCTCATCTCAGCACAGTCACACAGTGGGCTCAGATCTTTTAAGTACTGTCTTGACATTTTTTTTGTTTTTTTTTTTTGCAATGTGAAAGACTTTGCATTGAGCGCTAAGTAACATACAGTGAAATATATAGACAGCAGTAATGAATCTCTTTACTATGATTACAAAGAGTAGCCCTTGCTTCTGAATAATATTAATGGCTCTTATTTATATTATGGTGCTCCAATTAGATCATCATTCTGCAAAAAAAAAAAAAACAAAGGCAGGCTTAGTGATTAAGACTTTGGGCTTCAAACCCACTTCTCGCACCAGTGGGTGTCATGTCATCTCATTGTGCTACAATTAGCAAAAGAAATGTATCCAATAATATCGAAAGTGTTGTAAACTACTTTATGAACAGTCTTGAAACAGATTAAAACAAGACTAAAAAGAGATCTCTCAAAATATAACCTGCTTTTTCAAATGCAATTCCCAATTTTGACTCCTTTTCCCTCAGTTGTAGCTCATGTCTCCTTGTTGTCTAAAGCACTTTCTTTTAAGGAATTTTAGGGGAAACATCACTGACAAAGGTTAGGTTAAGAGCACATGATGATACAGCGCATTGCCGCACCCACCACATGGCAAATCAACTCAGATTAGGACCCAAGTGCATCCATGCAATGGGTGACACCTCAGCACCACACCAGTTCAGATGGAATGGAACAGTGGGAGTTTTTTTATGGTGGCTGGAGTGCCAACAACCCCCAGGTTTTTCCCTGCAGGTTGGAGGAGTTGATTCTTAAATGAAACATAAATAAGGATCTCTTAAGTTTCACAAGCCATCAAATATAAACCATTGAGAAATAAAATTTTCCTATAGCCATCTTTAATTTTAAATGATACTACACCACATATTTATAATTTGTTAATATAAAACCAAAGCAAAATGTGCAATTATGTTGCAATAACTGCAATGTCATTAGTCCACGCAGATCCTTCTTCTTTTTTCGGCTGCTTCTGTTAGTGGTTGCCACAGCGGATCATCTTTTTCCATTTCTTCCTGTCTTCTTCATCTTGCTCTGTTAAACCCATCACCTGTATGTCCTCTTTCACCACATCCATAAACCTTCTCTTAGGCCTTTGTCTTTTCCTTTTGTCTGGCAGCTCAATCTTTAACATCCTTCTCCCAATACAGTGATCCCTCGCTATATCGCGCTTCGACTTTCGCAGCTTCACTCCATCCCGGATTTTAAATGTATGCATATCTTAATATATATCACAGATTTTTCGCTGGTTTGCCGATTTCTGCGGACCATGGGTCTTTTAATTTATGGTACATGCTTCCTCAGTTGGTTTGCCCAGTTGATTTCATACAAGGGACACTAATGGCGGATGGCTGAGAAGCTACGCAATCAGAGCACGTATTACGTACTAAATAAAACTCCTCAATGATATACAATATGCTTCCTGCACGGTGCTTCGCATACTTAAAAGCCCGAACAGCACGTATGATTTTTTATTGTTTGCTTTTCTCTGTCTCTCTCACTCTCTCTGACATTCTCTGCTCCTGACAGAGGGGGTGTGAGCAGAGGGGCTGTTCGCACACTGGCCTAGAGGATACGGACACTCCTCTAAAAAATGCTGAAAGACTACCTTCACATTGCTCCCTTCCTTGGAGCTGCTTTGTATGGCAGTGCTTTGCGTACTTAACAGCCCTATTGGTTTTTGATTGTTTGCTTTTCTCTCTCTCTCTCTCTCTCTAACATTCTCTGCTCCTGACAGCACTCCTTTGAAGAGGAAGATATGTTTGCATTCTTTTAATTGTGAGACGGAACTGTCATCTCTGTCTTGTCATGGAGCACAGTTTAAACTTTTGACTAAAGGGTGTTATTTCATGTCTAGAGGGTTCTAATAATGTTAAAAAGCATATTTAGGAGGTCGTAAACAAGTTTTCTATGCTCTAACTGTGAAAATATTCGATTTATAAATAAAGAATCCTACTTCGCAGAAATTCATTTATCGTGGTAGAGTCTGGAATGGATTAACCACGATAAACAAGGGTTTACTGTATACCCAGCATCTCTTCTCTGCACATGTCCAAACCAACGCAATCTCACCTCTCTGACTTTGTCTCCGAACCATCCAACTTGAGCTGACCCTCTGTTTTATCTTGGTAGAGTAATATATATATTGCTCTACTTTCCCCTATTGTATTATTAAATATGTAGCCTTAGAATGCCTAATCTCACAGACTTACCACTGTTTATAAGATATTATTTTATATAACTTCTCCCCACCTTCCCTTCTATATCTATAACCTCAGGCAATTAGATGTAGTAAAAAGACAAGCAGGAGTTAAGTTACACATAAAATAATGTATTACTGATAATATTCATAAATAATAACAAAATGCAAAGTACATTTGAATATTGGCAACCATACAACCTGATAAAATGGTGATGTGTAATTCAGGTGGCACACAGACTTGCAGTTACTTAAAATGTCTCTAGTTAAGGCATCGTTGGTGCTCAGCTTTCAGCCACATGTCTGTTCAATATGGCTGCTGAGCTGTGCTCTTCATTGTGTTGTCTTCATCCTCACAGGTTAGCAAGAGAGATGCTTCTTCATCATATGTGAGTCAGAGAGAGAGAATGTGGTTGAGCAAGTACATTTATAGATGTTCTCTCCAATTCCTAGAACCAATAGGACATCATGGTACTTAAAGGCCTCTGAGACAAGCCAATTCCAAACAGCCATACCTCAGACCAATGGGAGAAATAGTACATTTAACACCTCAACCCCCCCCAAGACCATATGTTAAGCTAACCTGGCTTTGTGTGGGAGATCAAACTGGTTTAAGACACATCCCCCCAAATCCTGTCATAAAATTACAAAGAGACAGTCGTAAAAAGGGGGATGGGGAAGGCAAACATGAATACCTCTCACCACTTGGTTTGCCTAAATTATAAATAAAGACATACAAAACATTTATCAAGTTATATGCAAAATCCTACATCACAACACTCCACCCCGATGAATGTTTTGTACAGTGTCTTTATACACAATGTCTTTAAATTGTTTCAAGAGTCTGATGCATAACTTGTGCATTGATTGGCAGTATTTGCTCTCCCAGTGTTAAAAGTTGTCCGTGACCATTTGTCCATTACATATCTTCTTTATTTCAAAGACAATCTGAAGAACTTGGAAGCGCTCCTGATGACTTGTATCTGCTCCAGCTTGCGTCAACTCTTTCTGCAGTCTCCATATGTCATCAGATCTGGTGGTTCAAAATGAGACAAGTCCACACCTTCCACTAAACTAGCCCACTACAATTGAGTCTATTGTGTGAATTTTTAATCTGTACTTGTTCTCTGTCTAACTGCTAATTAGACCCCTGTCCCAAACTATCTAAGCATATGCAGCTGTACAATTAACATCAAAATTTGAAAGGTAACATGCCACAGGTGCCAGTACAACCACTTCTGCCCAAGTGACAGCCGATGTGCCACTGCATAAACTGTTCACAAACCAATATTTGTGGCCCCTCTGCACACATTTGGGGTTGACTTAGTTGCCTCTTGTGCTTTCCTACCCATGGTGCAACTCTTGACTGCCATCAGCCTTTACCAGTATAGGCTGGCATCACCACCATGAGACATCAAAGCTTGCAACTCTCATCATTCCCCCCGTAGGCCACCCCTAGAGTTGTTTGCTCACCATATGCATACTCATTGTGCTAAACACCTCAGTTCAGAATTGGCCCACTGGTCCTGTGCCTGTACCACAGCCGACAATCTCAGCAGGGCTTCCGTATTTTCCCAATTAGACTATACCTAAACATCGGAGCCCATATGTCTTGCAAATGTATCAGCTGCACCTGCTTTCCTGAAAAGTTCACCAATTTTCTTAGTATACATTTTCCTTAATATTATTAATTATATTAATTATCCCACTTAATTAATTAATACCCAGAATGTATACTTTATGAGCCAAAAGAATCCCCTTATTTTGGCATTCCTAACTGGTTTGTTCAGTTTCCACCCCTTGGAATATAAATTTGCTGCAGTAATGAACAAACCTTTCCTTTTAAACTATAGCTATTGTGACTAGTCCTATTATTGCATGACTTGTGGACTTGTTACTCACTTAAACCCCAGTAAGTGTCTTTTTCTTGCTGTCTCTTCAGTTCTTCTTCATGTCTTTGTCTTTAGTCTTTGCTTTTTGTCTTTGTCTTTTCTTTCTTTTCTTTTTTCATTCTGCTATGTAGGCAGGTCTGCAAAATGGAAGGTGACAAAGCAGTTTCTGTCCATCTCATTTTCTTGGTTGTCGACCTGGTGCCAAAACTCAAACTTTGCTTCCAGGCATTCATTGGAACAGCTTGGCACTAGTGCCACACCACTCCAATGTGCCAATGGTAACCGATCTCCTGCATGGATTTTACTCTGCTAATTGCCTTCACTATTTATTACCTGCACCAAACCAAAGTCCATAAAACCTTACAATAGAAGTAGCACTATTGCAAAAGGCCAGAAAATTGAAACAGAAATAACTATTTTCCCTTTCCTGTCTTCCTGCACTACCCTTCTATTTTTTTTCATTGCCTGTGTGTCCTTTTTTTATTGTATGGTAACTGCTACCTGAAAGTGTGGGCTGAAGCCTCTCCAGAACCAAGTTCTAAATCCAGCATCTCTAAAACTGACCTGTGTTTTTACTAAAGACCAGCTCACTTTTCTCCATTTTATTGCATGGAGATTCATAGGCTGTCTTTTTAACAACTGGTCAGTCAGGTTTCAATTACTGAACCTAAGTGTGTGTGCTTTTTAATTACTGCTGGCCCTAGCACAGCTGTTAGGACCTCACACCCCTGTGCATTCCTGGCTTGCTGCTGAGCTTCCTGCTGCACCATCCCCCATCCTTTGTTCTTTGGCTTGTCCTGTTTCATTCAAACCAACTCCTAAACTGGTGCACTTTCTTTCCAACTCAGCCATTCTTGCACTAGCACATTCAGACCTTTCACACACAAGCACTTGAATTCCTTTCATTTCCATTGTTCTTTGTTTTAATTCCACACTTTCTTTACTCAGTATCTTAAGCCAATATCCAGTTCATGCCCTCTAGTCAACAATTGCCATTCACACTCACCAGCTCCTCTGCCTTCTATCTGATCTCTTTGTCCTAAATCAAATTTCAATGCAGCACTGGTTACCTTTCCTAACAGTGGTGAAATATCTATCAGTGTAGCATGCTCTTTAAATACTGGACAGACCTCAGAATTACTTGGAGATTGTGGTGCAGTGGAGAATAAAGGAAGAAAACACCCTTGCTGTTTTCCCTTCCTTTCATCTCTCTCCTTTTCCTCACACTCACATTCCCACTCTTTATCTGAGCACACATCTGTCTCATGTAAGTCACCCACCCATGTTTTAGGGTTCCAGTCCGATCTGGTTACTGTTGCCCTAACTTTCACCATGGGTGGTTTTCTCTCTTTGTTTCCAGTTCTTTCACTGCTTTCTACTTTAGCAGTGGGTGTTCTACATGCTAACACTTCACAATTATCACACCAACTGTTACATCTTTCAAAACTCTCACTCAACATTCACAACTTTCACTTTCATTCACTTTGCTATTTTCTTCCTTATCATGATCTTCCTTATTACCAATAATACAAGCTAGTAAACCTCTTATAACAGCAGCTGTCTTCTTTAAACCTGATCTCTGTTTTCTTGCTTTTAATCCTTCCAGCCCCCTTCCATTTTGTGGCACACTCAGTTCAGCTTCTGCTTTCTCTACCTGAACTACAGGTTTCCTAGCTTTAGCCTGCTTCCTCTGCCACTCCACTGGAAGATGGCTGACTTTAAAATGAACTTAGGCATTTCTAAGTCTACAATTTACTCTAATACAATTTGCCAAATTCGTTATGGGTTGGCCTACTTTTGCCCCTGTAAGCAAACATACACATACATACACAAAGATTCTAAACAAATAAGTACCGTATGAATGACGAATGCATGTCCCATCACTCCCTAGCACTTTAACCACTTAAATGCCGTATGAATGACGCATGCATCTTTCACCACTCCCTAGCACTTTAATTAGGGACTCACTACCACCAGTACTAACAAACATGCGGGTGTCCTTGTGACACACATGAAGTCTCTACACTTTGTTGGTTATATTCCATTCAGCAACCAAACAATGTTTTACTTCCACCGCATTTGTACACTGGGTGCCCTAAAATTCACATACATAAACAAACACATACATCAAAACAGTATTTGCAAACAGGGTGCAAAACTTGGTTACCCCAAAATCCTGCCGACTACGCCAATTGTTTTATCTTGGTAGAGTAATATATATATTGCTCTACTTTTCCCCTATTGTATTATTAAATATGTAGCCTTAGAATGTCTAATCTCACAGACTTACCACTGTATATAACTTCTCCCCACCTTCCCTTCTATATCTATAACCTCAGGCAATTAGATGTAGTAAAAAGACAAGCAGGAGTTAAGTTACACATAAAATAATGTATTACTGATAATATTCATAAATAATAACAAAATGCAAAGTACATTTGAATATTGGCAACCATACAACCTGATAAAATGGTGATGTGTAATTCAGGTGGCACACAGACTTGCAGTTACTTAAAATGTCTCTAGTTAAGGCATCGTTGGTGCTCAGCTTTCAGCCACATGTCTGTTCAATATGGCTGCTGAGCTGTGCTCTTCATTGTGTTGTCTTCATCCTCACAGGTTAGCAAGAGAGATGCTTCTTCATCATATGTGAGTCAGAGAGAGATGCTTCTTCATATGTGAGTCAGAGAGAGAATGTGGTTGAGCATGTACATTTATAGATGTTCTCTCCAATTCCTAGAACCAATAGGACATCATGGTACTTAAAGGCCTCTGAGACAAGCCAATTCCAAACAGCCATACCTCAGACCAATGGGAGCAATAGTACATTTAACACCTCAACCCCCCCAAGACCATATGTTAAGCTAACCTGGCTTTGTGTGGGAGATCAAACTGGTTTAAGACACATCCCCCCAAATCCTGTCATAAAATTACAAAGTGACAGTCGTAAAAAGGGGGATGGGGGAAGGCAAACATGAATACCTCTCACCACTTGGTTTGCCTAAATTATAAATAAAGACATACAAAACATTTATCAAGTTATATGCAAAATCCTACATCACAACACCCTCTAATGTCCCCATTTCTAATCCTGTCCATCCTCGTCACACCCAATGCAAATCTTAACATCTTTAACTCTGCCACCTCCAGCTCTGTCTCCTGCTTTCTGGTCAGTGCCGCTATCTCCAACCTATAAAACATAGCTGGTCTCACTACAATCCTGTAGACCTTCCCTTTACTCCACGCACATCCTAATCAGGTGAAATCACTGGAAATCACTACAGGTGGGTTTGAGGACGATCAACAGAATGTGAAGCACCTGAGCCAAATGTCAAGTGTCACAGTAAAAGCTCCGAATCCTCGTGTCAAGAGGCATTTGCAGTATTTTTATTTTTAAAAATCCCATTTTTTCCTTGTCATTTGGGGTATTGACTGTTTCTTGATGAGGGGAAATAATACATTTCAACAATCCTTATATATATAATTTGATACTAATCGTATATATGGTGTTCGCGTCAATACCTCGACTCAATACAAGTTAGGACCATGTAATGGGACTCTGCCTCTGTAGTTAGAACATAACGTGGCACACGCGGACACAGTATTGCATGATTAGCTAAGAATGTTTGAATGCTTCAGTGACGCCGCTGGACGGCCGAGTATAGTAAGTCGGTGTTTGTTCGAGCAGATAACAGTAAATTTGGTTGGTTTTTGGAACGTTGGTTTGGTGGGGCGTACTTTCCAGGACTAACATCGTCGACTGACTTAAACCCTTCGACAGCTCCGGAACCGTAAATAATTTAGAACGTATCGCCATTTGCTTGGTACGTCGAAATCTATCTTTGGGCAGTTCAGTTTTGGCATCCATCCTTCTGACATCTATTGGCAAACTGAGTAATGACGGCTGGGTATTAACGATGGTTATTGTTTAAATTTTAGCTAATCTCAGATCTAAAATGACCACAGCAACATAATTATTACTCCGACTCTGATTAGAGTTGTAAAATATGGTTTGTTTTGAAAATTTGTTTGCCATAAAAAATCAAATGAGGTGCGCAGAAGAGCTGAGGTCATCTCTCGCAGCCCCGTTTAAACAGGAAGCTCTTCATTACATCGGCCGAAAAGGTCTATTTTAAACACAAATCAGTGCCATGATAACAAAATCATTTCAAGGACTTAAAAAAACAAATAATTCTGTGCAGAGAAAGTATGGATTTCACAAACGTAGAATTTGTAGCCCAATTCGATCGGGATCCCAGTCGCTAGTTTTAATATAAGGCTGTAGCATAACAAAATATGAAAAGAGTGAAGGAGTCTGAATACTTTCTGAAGGTACAGTATGTGGTCATTCATGCAAATCTGCTTTTTCTCAGGTGCAAGTTACTCAATAAAAATAAATACTATTGACTTTAATATTGAATATACCAAAGGCACCAGACAGAAGCTTCTTGCTAGTGATCTATTTACACGTGACATCTGCCACCCCTCAAAGTGTTTGGTGGCTCTCCGCTGTGAAGCGAGCTGTGAATGAGAAATTTGCAAAGGTTACAATTAGGTGCGTAAGTACCTGGACAGCAATACAATTTTCATAATCCTGGCTCTGTATGCCACCACATTGAATTTGAAATGAAGCAATCAAGTGTGAAACCCTAACCCCGACACAGACAGGCAGAGCACAGGTTAAGCACATAACACCCAGTTTATTTTCAGTTCAGCACACATTGCACAAATCACCAACACATCATGACACAATCCCTTCTTTGCCACCAGTCCTTCCACCTCCACTCCTCTTCAGGCTTTGTCTTTTTCCTCCCGACTCTGGCCATTGAGTTGTGGTGACTGGCTCCCTTTATAGGGCACCCAGAAGGACTCCAGGTGCCCAACAAGATTCTTCCGGCCACACTTCTGGTTGTGGCGGAAGTGTGGCCAAATAGGGCCCTGAAAATATCCATGTGCCCCCTGGCGGTGGCAACAGGCCCCAACAGGGTTGAGCTCCCATGTTCATGACCCGTGGCCCTCTCGGTCCGGGGGAGAAACTGTCCTGGAAATGCTCTCTCCTCTGGTCCTTCTATGCTCAGGGCATCCCAGCCAGGCAAGGGCTCCAGCTGTCCTCCACACAAGATGTGATTGAAGTGTAGTCATGCAGTTTTAATTTGATGTGTTTTACAAAAACTTTGTATCAGCTATTTAGAAAATACTCGCATTTTCAGGGGCTCAAATGTATTTGGACAAATTAACATAATAATAAATGTAATAATCATTTTCAATACTTAGTTGAAAATTCTTTACAGTCAATGATTGCCTGAAGTCTGAACACGTGGCCCTCTCCAAGCTCTGGCTTTCCACTCCAGTGATGCTTTGCCAGGCCTTTACTGCAGTGGTTTTCAGGCGCTGCTTGTTCGTTGGACTTTTTGCCATCGGTTTTATCATCAGCAAGTGAAATGCAAGGCCAGTTAGGTTGAGGTCAGTTCATTGACTTGGCCATTGAATAATATTTCACTACTTTGCTTTGAAAAGCACTTAGTTCGCTGTTACTGTGTGTTTTGGCTCATTGTCCATCTGCACTGTTAAGTGTCGTCCTATCAGTTGTGCAGCATTTGTCTGAATCTGAGCAGACATTAGAGCCCTGGACACTTCAGACATCATCCTGCGACTTCTGTCAGCAGTCATATCATCAATAAACACACATGACCCACTCCCATTGGCAGTCAGGCATGATCACACCATAAAACGGCCTCCAGCATGTTTCTCAGATGATGTGGTGTGCTACAGATCATGAGCCATTCCTTATTTTTCTCCATACTCCATCATTTGTCCAAAGAAAACTGTTCCAAACCTGGACTGTTTTTATTTAAATATTTTCTGGCAAAGTCTAATCTGTCCTTCCTATGCTTGAGGTTTACCAGTGGTTTGCAGATTGTGGTAAACACTCTGTCTTTACTTTCATGAAGTCTTCTCTTGATTGTAGACTTTGGCAATGATAGGCCTACCTCCTAGAGAGTGTTCTTGGTTTGGTTAAAGGCATTCTTCTTCACCAAGGACAGAATTCTGCGAAGACAGAATTCAGCACAGTTGTCCTCCATGGTTGTCCAGACCTTCTGGTGTTGCTGAGCTCACCAGTGTGTTCCTCATCTTTAAGAATGTACCAGATGGTTGATTTGACCTCTCTAGAGAAACACTGTTTCTGCTGTTTCTCTCTGATGAGTTTGTTTTGTTTTCTCTGCCTAATGATGGACTCTTTTTACTCACATGGGCAGCTCCTTGGACCTCATATTGAGAATTTACAGTGAAGGCTTCCAAATGCAAATTTCAGACTTGGAATCAACTCCAAACATTCTACCTGTTTAATAGTTAATGAAATAGTGAGGGGCCTGCTCACACCTACATATAGGACACCTTGTCAGTCAATTGTCTAAATACCTTTGAGCCACAGATGGAAGGACATCAAGGGTGGGTTAGAAAAAGGCCCCTGTGGAAGGATCAGTCTGTAAAATGGGGACATTTTGATTAACAACCTTTGAGAAAGACAGAGTGTAAGGGTGGAATGGGAGGACCAGCGGGATATGGGTTCATTATTGGAGTTCATCTTAGAGTGGATGTGGGGAGGTCTAGACCGGACTTGATTGTCCACAACATGAGAGGGTGCTCTCTAGCAATGAAGAGACTCAGTTGTCCACTTCATTACTGCAGATGGTGGAGGAGTCTAAGGAAATGTGGGAGAGGCAGCCAGGGCTGGAATTAGCTGTAGAGAAGGTAACTGTGTGAGTTAGTGTGCCTGTAATAGACAGTGGCTTAAAGCCCCTAAGAGCAGACACAATGACTGATATCTAAAAGTGGCAGAACTGCGGTCAACTGTAAACCTGAGAGATGGATGGAAACTAATTAAACTGGCAAAACCATTAATGAATTCCTGCTGCTGGCTTCTGGAGTAAGATGCCACAGCAACACCATTATCAATATATCTTTTGTACAGGTCTGGTACAAATACTTAGCATTACATTTACTAAAAATAAATGTAATTTCTCCTTGTATTCTGACCAGGTCCCTGCATAACAATTTACTTAATTCTGCATTATTTGTAAACTTAACCAGCTTATTGATTATATTCTTGTCCAAATTGTTTACAGTGCATCACTTTTTTCCACATTTTGTTATGTTACAGTCTTATTCCAAAATGGATTAAATTCATTTTTTCCTCAGAATTCTACACACAACACCCCATAATGACAACGTGAAAAAAGTTTTTTGCAAATTTATTAAAAATAAAAAAACTGAGAAAGCACATGTACATAAGTATTCACAGCCTTTGCCACGAAGCTCCAAATTGAGCTCAGGTGCATCCTGTTTCCCCTGATCATCCTTGAGATGTTTCTGCAGCTTAATTGGAGTCCACCTGTGGTGAATTCAGTTGATGTGACATGATTTGAAAAGGCACACACCTGTCTATATAAGGTTCCACAGTTGACAGTTCATGTCAGAGCACAAACCAAGCATGAAGTCAAAGAAGTTGTCTGTAGACCTCCAAGACAGGATTGTCTCAAGGCACAAATCTGGGGAAGGTTACAGAAAAAATTCTGCTGCTTTGAAGGTCCCAATGAGAACAGTGGCCTCCATCATCCGTAAGTGGAAGAAGTTCGAAACCACCAGGACTCTTCCTAGAGCTGGCCGGCCATCTAAACTGAGCGATCGGGGGAGAAGGGCCTTAGTCAGGGAGGTGAACAAGAACCCGATGGTCACTCTGTCAGAGCTCCAGAGGTCCTCTGTGGAGAGAGGAGCACCTTCCAGAAGGACAACCATCTCTGCAGCAATCCACCAATCAGGCCTGTATGGTAGAGTGGCCAGACGGAAGCCACTCCTTAGTAAAAGGCACATGGCAGCCCGCCTGGAGTTTGCCAAAAGGCACCAGAAGGACTCTCAGACCATGTGAAACAAATTTCTCTGGTCTGATGAGACAAAGATTGAACTCTTTGGTGTGAATGCCAGGCGTCATGTTTGGAGGAAACCAGGCACCGCTCATCACCAGGCCAGTACCATCCCTACAGTGAGGCATGGTGGTAGCAGCATCATACTGTGGGGATGTTTTTCAGCGACTGGGAGACTAGTCAGGATAAAGGGAAAGATGACTGCAGCAATGTACAGAGACATCCTGGATGAAAACCTGCTCCAGAGCGCTCTTGACCTCAGACTGGGGCGATGGTTCATCTTTCAGCAGGACAACGACCCCAAGCACACAGCCAAGATATCAAAGGAGTGGCTTCAGGACAACTCTGTGAATGTCCTTGAGTGGCCCAGCCAGAGCCCAGACTTGAATCCGATTGAACATCTCTGGAGAGATCTTAAAATGGCTGTGCACCGACGCTTCCCATCCAACCTGATGGAGCTTGAGAGGTGCTGCAAAGAGGAATGGGCTTAAACTGGCCAAAGATAGGTGTGCCAAGCTTGTGGCATCATATTCAAAAAGACTTGAGGCTGTAATTGCTGCAAAAGGTGCATCGACAAAGTATTGAGCAAAGGCTGTGAATACTTATGTACATGTGATTTCTCAGTTTTTTATTTTTAATAAATTTGCAAAAACCTCAAGTAAACTTTTTTAACATTGTCATTATAGGGTGTTGTGTGTAGAATTCTGAGGAAAAAAATGAATTGAATCCATTTTGGAATAAGGCTGTAACATAACAAAATGTGGAAAAACTGATGCACTGTATGTATAATAAAAGCAGCAGTGTTCCTAGCAGCACTGACCCCCTGATTAACACCACTTTTAACATCACATAACTCACCATAACCCTTTGTATCCTGAATTTGAATCCTGCACCCTGAACTCCCACTTCTTTCAGTCTGATGCCCAACTGCTCACATGGCACCTTGTGAAAGTCCTGGTGAATAATATCGTATGTACCACACTGATTGTATCCTTTTTTTGTTTCCTCATAGAGTCCCAGCAAACTTGCCAACCTTATGTCTTAACCCAGGCCGGCTACTCACTAATATTTTGGTTCTAGACATGTGCTGCTCGACCTTTTCCTTAATTTACCTGTAGTCCACATTACGTTTACTGCCCTATAGTTACTTTGATCTGCCCAATCGCCTTTTTTTTTATAACAGGTTAATATTTGCTATTCTCCAGTCCTTTGGAATTTCCCCTGCAGAGTGCAGAGATTTTCAAAAAACGTGTCAACTGTTTCTCTGCGTACTCACTAACTTCCTTAAGCATTCGAGGATACATGTTATCTGATCCTCAACATTTGTTAGATTTCTGCCTATTTAATCTAAGCTGTACTTCTGTCTTTACAATTCCTAAATTAAATATTATCCAAGCAGTGGCGTCATTAGGCTTTAGCCACTCACTGAAAAAAAAATCCTGTTAAATTTACAGTAAAAAACTGGCAGCTGCAGTTGCCGGAATTTCACTGTAAAATATATGGTAAGGGTGTTTTTTGCTTTACAGTTTTCTGTAAAAAATATCCTGTTAAAGTTGCAGTAAAAAAAACTGGCAGCTGTGGTTGCCAGAATTTCACTGTAAAAAAATATTGTAAAGATGTTTATTGCACTGTTTAAAATAGAAGTGTTAATTTTAAATTAAATTGCAGTAAATACAGTAAGATAGTAATCTACTTTAAGGTACAGTGTGCATATTTTACTGTTAGGCAGTCATAAAATTGTACTTTAAAACTGCATGTTTTGCTGTAATATGCATGTTATTTGATTTTTAAAACTATGACACTATTCCAGCACAATGCATATAAAGACATTGTGCATTTGACAACTTAAAGCTTTAATTACCATTATTCTTAACTATTAAATTTACACTAGCATAATATAATTATGTAATCATGTGACACCTGTTAACTTGAAAAAGCAATTTAGCAGTGCAACTTCAGAGTGAAATAACAAAATAAGAATCACAATATAATCATTTGCATTCATTATTTTATTTTCAGTATAAACATCAATAAACCAATAAAAAAGATGTTTATCAAGCATTTTAAGTATTTCAAACAAAAATGAACAACACAAAAAGTGCTCAGATGTTGACAATCTCTGATATTGAGAACACCTGCCATTAAAGAGGTAAGATGAATTTTTAGGGAAAATAAAAATATAAACCAAATTATTTTTTCTTCATTGGCAGCACTAAATGGGCACCATGAAACGATTATTAGCTTGTGCCTTCCTTTGTGTTAACTTATACATAAAATACAATTTAAAAATATCAAAATTAATTTACAACTTTATACAGTACTTTATAACATATTCCTTGTTTGTATTTGGGGAAAAAAGTGAAAAAAACAAGTCCTCCATGTTCCTTAGTTTTACAAAGGTAAATTATGGCAAAATCTTAAACTCCCTGTCCTCCAAAAAAAAAAAAAAAGTAAACCACAATAAAGAGGGATCAGACTTCCTATTTGCTTCATACCTTTAACAAATAGATAAGAAAATAAACAATATGAAAATAAACATTATACTGAAAATGAGGATTCAGGCTTCTTATTTGTTCAATGCCTTCTAAAACAAACAAAAACACTAAGAAAACCAAAATACGGAATCAGATTTCCTATTTGTTCCATGTCTTCTCATTGCAATGCTCAGTAATCCTCTCATATGCAGGACACTTCTAAGAACTGGTTCTCCAGTCATGGTCAGCTAGGTCAGCTATTAGAGTGAGCACTTTGGGATTGATTGGGAGCTGTTTCTTGTCTGGATTTATGTTGAAAAAGCATCTGAAAAACAAATTAATTTGGTTGTACTTGCTTGTTTTCTTGTTATGTGCTGCACAATATTAAATTATCAATAGTCTTATGTGAAATAAATTCTGCCATACTCACCGTTGCAAGAACTCAAGGGTGGATGCCAGTTCCACTAGATAGTGAATATTGAAACAGTAAAAGCTGCCGAACATCATGCACAGTGCTGAGATAAAGTTTGGAATATGTTTAGATGTAATCTGTCATGAACATTTTTGAAGTGTAGTTTGAATTACCTATTCATAAACAATGTTTACAAAATCATCTGAACAAGCTTTTTGACACTTAAAGCAAAACTGTTTCCCCACTTAGTTTACACCAATATTTTTGCATTTAGTTTGAAAATATCCTTACCAGAAACAATAATGCAGGGGGTGACTGGCAATTTATCAACCACATCTTCAGCAAGGAAGGACTCTTCCACATGATGAAACATTACCTCTTGCCTTTCTTCAAAGTATGCAAGAAGAAGAATCACCATGTCCTTGACATCTTTAGAACCGCCCTCCAACTGACCTCTGGACACCTCCAATTTAGCAGCTGCTCTCATGACTTGCTTTTTTCTCTCTGTGCTGGTGGTTTTTAGGAACTTTAGGAGCTGTGCTCTCTTTTTGTCCAAGCTTGCAAAGAACATCTCTTTCAGATCAATCCCAGTCAGCTGTTTGAAGTGTACACCCATGCCAATTTCTTGGAATACAAAAGGCCAGTCCTGAAAAAGTTGTTTCATACTGGCTCCCTTATTTATCTCTTTATGCTGGGAGTAATATGTTGATTGCACAAGGATTCCGATTTCTTCATTATTAACATTTGTCTCCTTAGACAGCATCTTCATTTTCTCCTGTTTATCCTTCTGGCTCTCCGCTGTCTCAGAAAGTGGCATGAATTTTAATTCCCAATTAACACAGCCATATGTGTCTTGAACCACTGCCTTTTGTTCAGCAGGGACCTCCTCAGTATCACTATCTGAAGCATGCTTGCATTTTCTGATTTTTTTGTATGTCAGGTCTTCTCACGTTGTCAACACGATTCTGGAGCTGTTTAACCAGTGAATGATATCCTGGTCCAACTACATCTCCTTCAATGACATCCTGCAAGGATGCTGGGTACTTGGTCACAATCTTTTTGGCAATAACAGTGGTACTTTGCTTACTAGAGGAATCACAGATCATTTAAGAAACGGCAATTCTGACCATTTTACGTCGTAAACGTGGACTTGGTCTTTTCTTCCTTTCAAAATAGTCGATCAGTTCTTCAGGAAATTTGTTCCAAGGAATCTCAAAACTGTCAGCCCAGTCTGAAACTGCTGCTTAATGGTGAAGATGAGGAACATGAGGCTGAGGAACTGTAGACTGTGGAGCATGATGATCATGCATCTGGATTTTGATCTGTACAGGCAAAATAAATACCATTGTCAAACACAAATTACATAATCAACATTTTACACATTGTAATATTACGTGATGAGATGTACTTACTGACGTGCCTCCATGCAGACACAAGTTTTGTGGCCTGAACTGGTCTCAGCAAGGGCAGGAGATCTGCTTCCTGAACATACTGAAAATCTTGAGAAGTCTCTACTCCAAGTGACTTCAGTGTATCCACCACCGAATTTAATACTGAAGATGATAGGTCTGGGAGCACATCAGCAATAGCACTGCTTATGCATTTTTGTCCAGACTCCTCCATATCTAAAGATAAAAATAAATCCATCACTAAGCAATAATAATGTATCTGAAAACAACCGACCACAACTGAAAGTAAGTTTTTATTTGAAAAATTAAAAGAACCCGTCATATGATGCATTGTATCATATCCATAACACCAGAAATTAATTATTTTCATGTCACAGTGTTAGAAAATATAAACAATGCATGTTCTTGAAAGTAATAGGTTGTTTATTAGCTTTAGCATTTGTGTGAATCAATAAATCATTGCTGCTGTTAATTACAAATCCAAAAATTAACATGAGGTCAAAAATTTTCACTTGCAATTTTGGGATGACCATGTTACCAAATGCAATGTGTCATGTTGCAGCAGACCAATCAAATACTGAGCATCATGACACCTTTAGGGTGTATTGTCTCTTTAAAAATATTAGCTCCTCAAATGGTATCTCTATGAAGGAATACTTTTGAGGTTTTGTTACAAACTGAAAAAAAATAATGTCATATTAATACAATTTGCAATTTATTGTCCATATTTTAATAAATATTTTGCTTCAGCTGGAAAACCTCAATAAAATCGAGAGTGTAGGGGGACAACGGCCTACAAGGACAACCACTGTGTTTCAGTGGAACTATCCTTCTTCCCTGCATTATGTAAGATGATAACGGATAACAGTCAACTAAGTCTTCAATGTTCACACATTGCATTCTGTCACTTGCAGTTCTCAGGGAGTACAAATGATACGGAGTAAGAAACTCTGCTACAAACACTCGAGTTAACAAGTGCACACTTTCCTCCTTGATAAAAATTAGCAGAAGTTCACCAAACTCAACACAGTCATCATTGACACCAATGACAACAAACTGCCCCTTTTTTAAATGCTGTTCCTTTAAACTCAATTTCTACAGAAACCTTGGCATTTGTGGCATTGTGTCCAAACTGACACACTGCACCCTTGATAGTCTCAGAGTAAAGTTCCAAGAAAAACGGAGAGGTCTCTTTTATTTGCAAGACCATGGGACATGCTGCCTCAATAGGCCTGAAGAATCTGATGCCTTTCAGAAAGGGTGTTACACGAGTTCTTAAAATTCTTCAAGTGTCTTGTACACCTCTTAACGTAGCTATGTTTACTTTCCAACCTTATGGTCCATAACCTGATAAGTGGACCAAATTTCAGTGTTAGTGCAGGATAGTGCTGTAAGTAATGATGTTTAGGTTTCAAATTGCTTTCTGGAAAGGCTGATTTTCTGGATTCTAAATACGCTTGGATAATAACATGTAAATAAGCAACCTGTGATACTGAAATCATCTGAGCACAGATCATGTCAACAATGTCTTTTAGCTGAAGCACTAACTGCCACACTTCATCTGCAAGATATTTTACTCTGTCTCCAATTACTAAAGGCAGCAGCCTCAAAAAATTTCAGTTCTGAAGAGCCTGACCTGCAAGTCAAAGTCCTTTACAACTGACCTCACAAGGCTTTGTGAGAGCATCAGGGCCTTTATATTTGAACTGCCTAATTTGCCAATTAAGTATAGAGTAAGTGAACCACTTATTCTTAACAAAGATACAGTGCGACATCATATAACAGCACACCTTCAAAAATATCATGTCCAAGACAAGGTGGCAAACCGGGCTGGCAAACATTAAAGTATTTCAAAGAACTGAATACAGAATTGAACTTTATCCCCTGGACCTCGTTGGCATTTTCAGGCTGTAATTAATCAACAGCATAACTGTAACTCTCAGCAGTACGTAATGGGCCACATGATTTTGGGTCATCACAAAACTCATCCCTGGTAATCAGACAGTACCTACAGAAATACCGTGAATGGCTAAAATTTTCAGTGAATCCACCAACACAGTGTGAGCCCAAATTATCGCCAGCAATGCAATAAAGTGTGCCTTTAATGACAGACTGGTCTGTCATAGCAAGTCCATTATCCTGAATGTCTTTCAAATCTGCTATTAATCAAGAGAAAACTCTTTTATGGCCAAAGTCTTTGATATTTTTCTCTCTACACAACAATACCAACTGCATATGTTCAGTTTTTAACCTAAGATAAGCAGAAAAATTCGCAAGACATAGATAAACAGCCAAAATGCGGTGTTTCTTTTTTGCAGAGCCTAAAGGGTTAACAACCTCAAAGGCATCTTGATAAAGCAGATTGATAGATTGAGGCATTCTGGATTTTCATTGAAAAAAGCACTTTAAATATTTGACCATCCATGCAGTCACAAAATACATCAGTAGAGCTCCCTTCTGATCTCATAAAGCAATCCTGCCAGACATCTGAATCCAAAAAACACTTCAATGTCTCTTTCACAGTCACATAACAGGCAAATTACTCAGCACAGTGTTCATCTCTACCCAAAAGTACTCTTTTTGGTTTTACATATTTGAAGTATTTTTTAAAGGTTTGGGCCCTGGAGTACACCGATCGCATTGGTCCCTTATGACACATAGAAAACAAGTCTGATGCCTTGACTATATCACATATTTTGACAATGTCCTCATCTGCTACTGACAAATCATTCTTCAAAAACACACTCAGTTTATTCAAAGTGTATGCCTGTCCCAAATTATGAATATTTTGCATCTCTTCTACAATACATTGTATTGGGGTGGCTGGAAGAAGCAAATGACCTTGCAACTTGATATAAAACAAGCAAACATTTCTCAGATACAAGTCACCAAAATTTTCCACATCCACTCCATAGTCTTCTGATTGGCCTGGATCTGCTTCCAACTCACCAGGATCCGGCTGAGATAGTGTACAAGTTAACTGTGATGACAATGGCCTGTGTGAATCAGTAATGTTGCTGGATGTGGTTTCTGTGTCTCCTAGACATATCGGAGGTAAACGAAGATTTAATTCGGAAAAAACTCTCACGGGGCAATTTATCTCACGACCTTCCAGTAAATGCTCCTTTAAATGAGCAATAAGTCCCTGTACATCCTGATATGTACGACCACACAGTGAAACATTGCATGACAAAGCGATATCGACTTCTTTAGGAGGAACCACATAAATAGTACTGTAATGTCGCCGATACAGATGTGACTTAAATGCTTCGTATTTGAAAAACAACTGTTTGCAATCAACAGCAGCACATTTAAAAACTGGATTAGGTTCATCACGATGCAGTCTGCAATGTAGTACAAGTGCTTTTAGAATTTGCGCTGCTGCGCTACAAAAACTACAAGCGTACATTTCAAAATCTAACCGTCACGTATGATTTGCTATTTACAATGCTAACAATATACAAGCGAACACAATTTTGAAAATGAACACCATCGTGCTTAAAATACTGTGCATAAAAAGTTTTAAAAACTTACCATAAAGGTAACGTTTTTAAAGTTTTGTCCGTAACAAATCAGAATAAGCAGTGCGATTCTAAATAGCATCAGGGAAAATGGCCGTCAGCAATAGTAAAGAGCACGCCATCCAGGCGGTCAGACCCTAAGTTTAAAAGTCAAAAATGTATATCGTTCAAAATTTCATTCTTTTTTTTATTATTTATTTTTTATTAATTTTATTACAATCCATACAAAGCAATCAAGTTTTTACAAAGAGAAAAATTAAGTTAAGAACAGATTGATCCCCACCCCTGAGAGAGAGAGCAAGCCCAAAATTTCATAACGTTACATTTAAAAATTAATGTAAATGTGCATATGTTATTTTAAAATTTTAACCCCTTAACGTTATCTATGATTTTGGCAGAAGCAGATTTGAATAAACAATTTCGATTACTAGCCATGTTACACATGTTAACAGAGTTTAACAGGATTTTTTTTTGGATACAACAACAACAACAACAACAACATTTATTTATATAGCACATTTTCATACAAACAGTAGCTCAAAGTGCTTTACATATTAAAGAATAGAAAAATAAAAGACACAATAAGAAAACAAAATAAATCAACATTAACATCGAATAAAAGTAAGGTTCAATGGCCAGGGGGGACAGAAAAAACAAAAAAACTCCAGACGGCTGGAGAAAAAATAAAATCTGTAGGGATTCCAGACCATGAGACCACCCAGTCCCCTCTGGGCATTCTACCTAACATAAATGAAACAGTCCTCTTTGGATTTAGGATTCTCACGGAAGGGCTTGATGATGATGATGGTCACGTAGACTTCTTCCTTTTAATCCGTCCATCATTGTTGGAGCATCATGAAGCTTTGAGTAGGTGGAGGTGGCGCAGGCCACCACCACAAAGAAACGGAAAAAGAAACAGAAAAGAGAGTAGGGGTCAGTACCGATTTTAGAGCCACCATGAATAGTTGTTATGATGAATTGAACATACAGAGTATCAGGATTAAGTTAAAATGAAGTTATGAGAAGGCCATGTTAAAGTAAGGTGTTTTCAGCAGTGTTTTAATGTGCTCTACTGCATCAGCCTGGCGAATTCCTATTGGCAGGCTATTCCAGATTTTAGGTGCATAGCAGCAGAAGGCCATCCGCCTCACCACTTCTTTTAAGTTTTGTTCTTGGAATTCTAAGGAGACACTCATTTGAGGATCTGAGGTTACGATTTGGAATATAAGGTGTCAGACATTCCGATATATAAGATGGGGCGAGATTATTTAAGGCTTTGTAAACCATAAGCAGAATTTTAAAGTCAATCCTGAATGACACAGGTAACCAGTGTAGTGACGCTAAGACTGGTGTGATGTGTTCTGATTTTCTTTTCCTAGTTAGGATTCTAGCAGCTGCATTCTGCACTCGTTGCAAGCGATTTATATCTTTTTTGGGTAGTCCAGAGAGGAGTGCGTTACAGTAATCTAGTCGACTGAAAACAAACGCGTGAACTAATTTCTCAGCATCTTTCAGTGATATAAGAGGTCTAACTTTACTTATGTTTCTTAAGTGAAAAAATGCTGTCCTAATGATCTGATTAATATGTGATTTAAAATTCAGTTTACAGTCAACAATCACCCCTAAGCTTTTTACCTCCGTCTTGACTTTTAATCCTAATGTATCCAGTTTGGATGACAGTAAAAAAGAATTAATAGATTAAATGAATTGCAGAAAAAAAATAATCCCAGAGAAATGGTACATATGTAAAATATCAGGTTTATTTCTGTACAATAACGGTAGATTCTTGACTATTTTAATACTACGATCTCTTGTAAATAATACAAGAAAAATACAAAGTTTACAACAGGCGAGTTCTGTGAGAAATAATGCGTTTTACTGTAATTTGCCGTTAAATTAACAGGGTCTGTTTTTTTTTAAAGAATAACATACAGTATTTTTTACAGAATAAAAGCGTAAATTTGAACAGATTTTTCTGTATTTTTGATTAGTAAATGTCACTGTTATCCATCCATTTTCTAACCCGCTGAATCCGAACACAGGGTCACGGGGGTCTGCTGGAGCCAATCCCAGCCAACACAGGGCACAAGGCAGGAACCAATCCTGGGCAGGGTGCCAACCCACCGCAGGACACACACAAACACACCCACACACCCAGCACACACTAGGGCCAATTTAGAATCGCCAATCCACTTAACCTGCGTGTCTTTGGATTGTGGGAGGAAACCGGCGCGCCCGGAGGAAACCCACGCAGACACGGGAGAACATGCAAATTCCACGCAGGGAGGACACGGGAAGCGAACCCGGGTCTCCTAACTGCGAGGCAGCAGCGCTACCACTGCGCCACCGTGCCGCCCATGTCACTGTTAATTAAACGGTAAATTAAGATTTTATGATTTACAGTTTTTTACCTTCTCAATTTTACATGTATTCACCGTTAAAATCACAGGCATTTTTAACAGTGCTGATCTTCAAGAGAAACGCCACCCCATCTCGTGGTCTGGTATCCAGCCCCTTATCTCTGAGACCTTAATGCCCCCACACACAACATTCCTCCCGTTAATTATTCCGACATGTATGCACAACTTGCGTGAAACTCCACGAGTGGCCTAACCTTGCTCTTTGAATGGCCAAAACTCCACACTACACCACCCTCACTCATGACTAGCAGCAAAGGGTGGGTTAACGCTGTGTTCCATTTACCATCAAAGCCGAATGCTGGTGTTAGGAATGACGTTATACCTGAGGTGACCACATTCCAGTAAAATATTTAGAAAAACAATACGGATGACTCCAGGAAAACCTTTGATCTGCTTGCTCTTTCGGAATACTCGCAATATTCTGTGCATTTAAATACCATAGCAACATGTCCATAGACAGAGACTGTACACTACAGAAGAGCTAATTAACAGTATAATAGCACAGCTCTCACTAAAGTTTAGGGTGTACGGATTGGTGTCATGTTCTGAAGTCAGACACACTTAAGACTTGACAGCACATTGGTAGCTGTAGGCAGCGGAGCATGTGCCCTTTCAGTAGCACAAATAGCGCCCCTTTATGTATACTTTAATTTAAAGTATACATAAGGTAAGCTTATTTTAAGGAGCAGGTGCCCCTTTGTCTACGGAGCGATGCCACTTTCATAAAAGGTGTCCTGCAGGTAAAAACGCCTACTTGGTATCATTATAGTTTGATGACTTTCAAAGTTTCCACCGCAGTGTCAGGAGGAGATGGGTGCAACTCCACGATTAAGTAGCTCTGCTGGACATCCAGTTGGATTGCAGGTTTTTGTTACTGGGTTTAATTGAGTTGAATCAGATAACTGTCCCCAGACTCTGATCTTAATCATAGTGTAACCAGGCGTCATCACTGACTTATCATATAAAGCCACAAGCTCCTCAAGGAGTGAAGCTCTGGCAGGGCCGTCTTAACAGGATCATCGTACCGGGACCCTGTTTTGACAGCAAAACAGAAACATACACAGGCATCAGAAACATCATGGGCTCCTGGCCAGTGCCCATACGTTAAGACATCCCTGAGCTCTGGAGGTCCACAGCTAGAGTTTATTGGGCTGAGAGAGCATGCCCCTTATCTTTTATAAATGGCACCCTATAGGCGGCCTCCTGTGTCGCCTAATAGACTGACTGGCTCTGCAGTCGTGAAAAAAACGTGCAAACTGTACAGGGATAAGGGTCAGGCACAGGGTTCAAACCTGGCCTACGTCCCTCACCCGGGCCAGCAATTGGCAGCTACAGTCTTGGCTCTAACTGTAGGAAGTGGTAATTGCATATTTTGTTAAAACAGCCTATTAAAATATTGCAATGTTGATTATATTGGTATTCCACTCAACGATTTAGGTAATTATTTAAGATTAGCAAAAATTTGTGGTGTCGTGAAAAGAAAAAAAGGGGACTCAACATATAGCACAAATTGGTTTCCTGGTTTGTGTTGCGTTTGTGTTTACTGAGCGGCTCGTTATTACCAGTCAGCTGCTCCCCGGGCAAAAATGAAAGTGTGGCCAGGTGTCCGTGCGAGGCGATGGTGCGGAATAATTAAGAAAAGCATCCGAAGCATCTGATCAGCCCAGGTACTGCGAATTTCTGAAATGCCGAAAGGTGTATGAGACTAGTCTGCTTATTGTTTGTGACTTACACCGCTCTCAGATTTCTGCTTTACTCCGCTTACAATGGACAGGTTGGTGCCGCAGGTATGTCTTACCTTTGCTTAATAATAATTAAAAAATGCACAAAATTGCATCTGAAAAGAGGATGTTAATCCGCATGATTCAATTCTGTTCCACTTCTAAAAAAAGAAGTGAACTCTTCTCTTGTTTTGTTTAATTTCCTTAGGCTATCTAACCGACATTGTGAAGTAATAAGGGTGCGCGCGAGCTCACTCTCACGCAGACTCAGCCACAGCCCCGCCTCTGAGGATAATTACACTGAAGTGTTTTAAGAATCGCTTCACCTTAACAGCTCACCTCAGTCGCGGAGCTGAAACATGCAGTCGGTCTCGTTCGAGCCGCTGTGGTGACCTCGCCTTTATACAAGACCTCAACCGGAGACAGTGAACAGAAAAATCTGTCAAGAAACCAAAGTAAAGAAGTAGCCCCCTGTTACCAGACGATACTACAGAAGACAAGATTTGTTTAATACAGCAAACTACCGAAAGACTGCTCGGATTATCTCACTGGGACACCAGCAAGGAGTGACATCAAGAACACTTCACTGGGCGACAACAAAGACATTGAGTAACTCAGGTTAGCATCTTGGAGTGAGTCATTAACACAGCACCCAGTGGGAAACACATCAGCAATAAGAGGGTCTCTCCTGGTACTGAGTAATAGAAAAGGGGGCTCCCGTTCACCTCACAGACACATCACCTAGCAGTAAATGTCATCTGTTATTGTGTGTCTCATTTGAGTAACACTTTAATGCAGAGAGAGAAAGCTGTCCAGACCGTAATGAAAGAAGCCTCACTGAAGAGAGTGTGCCAGTCAACTACCCAGTGCATCATCTAGGATTGAGTGCCATCTGGTAACTCATTAAGACACAAGCAAAGTGTGTGTCTCATCCGGACAATCCATCCACCTAGGAGGTGGGAAGACAAGCTCATCTGAGAAATACATTATTGAGACAATGGGTCAGCATATCATCTAGGACTGAGTGTGATCTGTCAACTCACCTACATGAAGAGGGATGGGTGACCTCTCACCATTCAACTGACCAGCACATCATCTTGGGATTAAACTCTCTGATTAACACAGTGACATAAGAGTGACAACAGTGCCTCATCTGAGTACCTGTCAACTGCCCAGCATATCATCTAAGACCATCTATTAATTTATTAATACATAAGAAAAGTGTCTGTGTCTCGTCTGGGCAATGCATTCACCTAAGGGTGTAAATTGACCAAAACATCAGTGAGGAGACGCGCTTATCTAAGTAACCCATTTTCGAGTCCACTGTCTAGGACGTCATCAAGGATTGGAGGTCATCAGTTAACTCCGTAACACGAGAGTGACAGCAGTGCCTCATGTGCGTTATCTCACTGAGGTGAATGTGCCACCCATCACCTGACCAGCTCATGATCTGAGAAAGAAGTCTTATCTGTTGGCTCGTTACCACAAGAGTGAGGATTGTGTCTTACCTGGGATACAGATCATCAAGGACTGGGCCTCACAAGTGGAATAGCGAAGGGAGTGTTAGAGCTGTTACCTCAAAACGATGGAGAGCAGCCCTTTTTCTCTGTAAACTCACGGTAAGTCTTCTTGGCTCCTAAAGTGGGAAACACATCATGGATGAGTGTGTCGTCTCCTGAGCCTGTTATAAATGAGAGGACTTCACCTACTGTCTTGTGCCATTTCATTAACCTAACTGGGGCAGGAGCCTCGACTGGATAGCATATCAGCGAGAGATTTCCCATAATGATCAGTTCACGGGCAACATCAGCTAAAAGAAAAGTCCTATCCATAAGTGGACACTGAAATGGGTGTCTTAATCGGGGAGTGTCACAGAAAAAAAGACATCTTAACCCAGCAGCTGGGAAGCTTTCTGGATTTGATCTCCACCTTTCATGGAGTGAGGGGTCTCACAGTGATTGTGGGAAACCTCAACCAAACAAGTTGACACATGGATCCTGTGACAACATCCACCGTGTGACACACTGCCCTCAGGATTTATTTCTGTTTTTACTACCTTTATGGACGTTTACTTTGAAGATTGGACCAACTTTGTTCCAAATTGAGTGGTATTTTGGGTAATATCTTCTGAATGATAATTAGCTTCACAGTAATTAGATAATAATCTATAAAGCACATTTCTTCAAGAAAGCTGAGGCTCAGAAGCACTCGTCCGTGTCTTTGGCTTGACCTTTTTCGTTGCTTCATGGACATTGTGTTGCCACCCGTCAGCTTCAGCGGAGATCATGGGAGGCTGCTGCTGGTCATGTTCCCTCTGCTGCTTTCGTAAATGTTCCTTTTGGCTTTCACCTGAAGAGAAAAGCGTCATCGAGATTAACCGGAATATCAACAGGATGCTGAAGGAGCAGAAGAAACAGGAAAGTCACGGCATTAAAATTCTGTTATTAGGTAACCTGTTACAGATTCCAGCTGGGATAAATGATTGGGCTTCCTCGGGGTTTAAAAATGAGCAGCGGGTATAACTCACATGTGCCAATTACGTCCCCTGGGTAAATTGACAACTTAGGTCTATCTGAGGTGGGAACTTGGCCGGCTTTTTCATTGGTGGGTTGGCACTGTGGAAAGCACTGCTGTCCTCCTGGCCTAAGTCTGAATCCTGCACTTGGTTACTGTTTGTCGGTGTGCAGTTTGTATGTTGTCCCCATGTCTGTGTGGGCTTTGACCCAGGCACTTGAGTTTTCCTCCCACATCTCCAAAGACATGCTAGTTAGAATAACTGGCAGACACAAACTGCTGTTGCATGTGTCTGGGTGTCTGAATGGGTCCTGCAACAGGCTGGCACCTCATCCAGAGCTCTGGATTGGAGTAACCAGGTCTGCTTCATTTGTTTTCCTCCTTATATCGTAATGTAATGAAGACAATGTGTAAGATCCCAAGCTTCCATCCATCTATTTTCTGACATCATTTGATCAAATACATGGTCAGAGGGAACCCTAATTCATCATGGTGCCAGTTCATGACAGGGCACTGTTTCTCTCACTCACACAACATTCAGGCTAGTTTAGCGGCGGTGCAACACTAGAGGGCGCTGTCGCTCCTCTACCCCGACAGACAAATGTTCAGAACACCAGGTAAAAGAACAAAAAGATGCTTTAATGCTTCCTTTTCCTGTAACAGTGCCTCTAAGTACCCCAACCACCATGCACAGGCAAATAATAATATTAATAAATACAATAATTATTCTCAATTCTCTCTTCCACACCTCTCAGCAAGCTCTGTGAACTACCTCCCTCACTTGCTGGTTTCCCAACATTCCTTTATATAGTCCTTGACTCGGAAGTGTTTCCGTTCTTCCTCACACGTGACTTGCCAGCACTTCCGGGTGGAGGGCTTGAGTTTTCTTCAGCCCGGAAGTATTTCGGGGCTTCTGTCCCCATGACTTGGGCTATACGGAAAGTAAAAATCCCCTGGTCTCCCTGCAGCATCTCCTGGTGGCACCCACAGTACCCAGCAGGGCTGTGAAGCCAAACTCCAGATTCCACGGTGCCCTGCAGGAATCCAGGGCACCGCTAAGCTGCAGGGAAACTGCCATCTAGCGTCCTGGGGAAGGCAATGTCCAAAATTAGCTGCCTTCCCCGTCCTTCCAATCTTTTGGTTGAGCTGCCGGCCATCAATGACACTGGCCATTACTGCTGCTAATGGACATGACTTCTCTTTTTCATTTTAATTGACTCACTTTTTAAAGATACAGCAACCTTGATTTTTTTTTATTTTTTGAAAGAAAAAGTGAAAATTTCGTCTGCTGTGATTCTCAAAACATTCTGATGATGCTCTTTCTCATAAAAGAGAAAAAAAATTTTGGAAATGTGTGATGTGGCAGCATGAGAGCACCAAGCAGCTAGACCCCTTAACTAATGTGTTTCACTAACAACTGAATCAGGGGGTCTAATTAAGAGATCAGTTCGGAAACAAAAACACCAGCTCTCCAGAAACTGAGCTTGAGACCCCCAACTTTAGCTCTTGTACTCTTTACTTCTCTGCATTTGTTGGTTGCTGCTTAATCTGACTTAATACGACGATATGACTAAATGTTTTGAATCGTAAAAGGAAATCATTTAAAATGAAAGAGAGAGGAGTCTGTGTGGCATTAGCAGCAGTAGCTGGCTGCTAATTAAGAAATTTGCTGAAACAAAGACCTGCAGCTCTCCGGGGTCCGAGTGTAAAACCCCCACCATAGTGACTACACACTAGGAGGGGGAAGCCCAAGGTTCACCTTTCAGTGTCCACCACTGACTCCTTGTGTGACACCACTTAGCCCACTCCTACCCCATCTTACTGTTATGACCGACTCTAGATCTGTTTCTTAAACTCAGCTTGTCTTCTTTAATTTGGTTCAGATGACTTAATCAAATCCTGCCCTAATTACCCACTTGTTGAGCTTCCCACCGTTATTAAATTACCTGGGTTCATGCACATTTTAAAAGGAAGCTTGTTTGGGTTTTAGGATGGAGAGTAGTGATGGGAAAATAAAGCCTTATGAAGCTTTGAGGCTTTGTTTCTGTTTGTGCCAAAAAAGATTCAAAGCTTTGAAGCCTCAGCGCTAGCATGAACAGCGACATCTGGTGGTTAACTGAGGTCAAGGCAATCTCTCAAGAGTGCAAGTGAAGCAGCGCTCACTGTTTCAGTCTCATGTCACCAGTAAAAGGTCAGAAAAGTATGTGTTCATTTTATTCTACTAAGGTCCTTGTCCATTTGTACTATTTAACTTTTGAACACCATTTTCCACTGTTAGTTGCCATCTGTCACCAAAGCTCTCCAAATTTTTCTCTCCTCACAACCCAACATTGTTGAATGAGAATGATGCATTTTACATAGGCTACCTGTTAATTTAGTGCCAAAGCTGTCAAACCGAAGAAATGCTGTCAAACCAATGAAGTGTGCTGTGAAGCTCTAATGGCGCTCAAAGCTTCAAACATCACGGGTCACATGATAGCGGAGTTTTGACACAAGCTCCGACACAGTGATTCAACTCACTTTGCTTCAGATTGACTGACACAAGCTTTGATGCTTTGGTATCATTTTTCCCATCTCTAGTGGAGAGAGAGGGGGAGAGAAAGAGAGAGGGAGGGATGGATGGATTTGGGTTTCACAGAGCAAGTTATGGAGTGTTGGGGTTGGATAGCCTGACTTTGGTTATTTTTTCTTCTTATTGCTTGTTGCAAGCTGAGGATGGACAGGATTAGAAATTAGTACTTTAGAGGGTCAGCTCAAGTTGGACGGTTGGGAGACAAAGTCAGAGAGGCGAGATTGTGTTGGTTTGGACATGTGCAGAGGAGAGATGCTGAGTATATTGGAAAAAAGGTGCTAAGGATAGAGCTGCCAGGTAAGAGGAAAGAAAGCAAGGCCTAAGAGAAGTTTTATGGATGTGCTGAGAGAAGAAGATATGAAGGTGATGGGGGTAACAGAACAAGATGGAGAGGACAGGAAGATATGGAAAAAGATGATCCGCTGTGCCAACCCCTAACGGGAGCAGCCGAAAAAGAAGAAGCCAGCCATCTATGTGATAAATGTGGACAGTGTGTGTCTAGCTGTGTAAACTTTGTTTAGCTAGATAGCAGTTAGAAGTTAATGTTGTCCTCCTGCCTTGTTTCTATTTTGTGTGTAACTTTCTCCATATTCTGTGAGGTTTTTCTTTTTGAGTCTTTTTAGGTAGTTTGGTTTAGTTATTTTTTTCTGTGTTTTGTCTCCCTCCCTCTGTCTCTCACTTGTGTAGTCTTGGCCTTTTTGGTAGGCTGTAACACTTACAAATATTGGGAAAAACTGTGCACCATGCTTATGGATGGTGCTATATACAGTGCCCTCCATAATGTTTGGGATAAAGGCAATTTTTTTCCTTCATTTCCCCCTCTGCTCCACAGTTTAAATGAAACAATTCAGACATTGTGATTGAAGAGCACATTGCACACTTTCATTTAAGGGGATTTGCAGACATTTCGGTCACACCATGTAGAAACGACAGTACTTTTTATTTCAGGACACCATAATGTTTGGACTGCGGTGGGTTGGCACCCTGCCCAGGATTGGTTCCTGCCTTGTGCCCTGTGTTGGCTGGGATTGGCTCCAGCAGACCCCCGTGACCCTGTATTTGGATTCAGCGGTTAGAAAATGGATGGATGGATAATGTTTGGACACAGCAATGGCATGCCTATTAAAGCCGTTGTCATATTTAGTTCTTGGTCGTTTATCACTTGCATGTGATGACTGCTTGAAGTCTGTGACATCTCCAGGTGCTGAGGGTCTTCTCTGGTGATGCTCTGCTAGGCCTCTACTGTAATACGGCCATCTTCAGCTCCTGCTTGTCTCCTTAAGTCTTCTCTTAGGCATATGGATGTCCTGCTCAATTGGATTTAAATCGGTTGACTGGCTTGGCCATTAAAGAATTTTCCATTTTTTAGCTTTGAAAAACTAATGTGCTGCTTATTGTAGGATGAAGTGCCTTCCAATGAGTTTGGAAGCATTTACTGGACTTTGAGCAGATCAGATGTTTCTACACACCTCAGAATTCCGTGTGCGTCTGCCGTCTGCAGTTTCAGCATTATTGAAGAGAAGTATGCCAGGACCTGTGGCAGCCATACATGCCCAAGTCATAACACCCCCAGCTCCATGTGTAACAGATAAGGTGGTTGACTTTTGGATCTCAAGCAGTTCCTTTTGGTCTCTACATTTTGCTCCTACCATCACTCTGATCAGGTTCGTCTTTGTCTTCACTCTCTGTCTTGTTTTCATGCCTTGTCCGAAATGAGGTGAAGGCGAGACGATTTTTAAGTATGCAGGGGAACTTTATTTAACACTGGTCTTACATCCACAGCATCCGTGCTCTATGTGAAACTCTAAACAAAACACAAAGATGAGGTCCCTATTTCTGGTGCTTTCTTTATGACATAGGTGCCTACAAAATGCCTGATAACAATAATACATTTCAATGATATATCTTAAAACAAAGCTGCACATATATATATTCATATTTTGCTGATACATAAATGTTACACTGTCCACAAGACCTTTTCCCAGAATTCTGCAGGGTCTTTGAAGTCCTTTTTCACAAACTGTTATCTGGCCCTCCTGTTTTTGTAGTTTGTATCTTGCAGTGTGGCCTCCTCTGTGTTTCTTCTCATGAAGTCTTTTGCTGACAGTCGTCTCTAACACACACACACATCTGCCCTCGTTGACTGTTTCTGATCTGTCACACAGGCGTTTGATTCTTTTTCTTTACCATTGTGAGGATTCTTCTGTCATCAGCGGTGGAGGTCTTTCTTGGCCTACTAGCCCCTTTGTGATTACTGAGCTCATCAGTGTGCTCTTTATTCTTAATGATATTCCAGATAGTTGACTTTGGTCATCCTGAGGTTTTACCGATGTATCTAATGGTTTTATTCTCATATTTCAGCCTTATAATGGCTTTTTTGATTCTCTGTTGGCACAGCTTTTGTCCTCGTATTGAACAATGTCAATTAAAGACCCTGAAGGATAGAAACAAGGTGAGGTATCTTATGAAACAATGAAACACCCCTGAGGAATCACAAACACCTCTGCTGCCAATTGTCACAAACATTATGGTGCCATGAAGTAGGGGGGGCGATGCAAAAAAAGTGAGGTGTGACTGAAATGTCTGCAAATCCACTTAAATGAAAGTCTGCAATGTGCACTTTAATCATGATGTCTGAATTGTTTGATATCCATCCATCCATCCATTTTCCAACCCGCTGAATCCGAACACAGGGTCACGGGAGTCTGCTGGAGCCAATCCCAGCCAACACAGGCCACAAGGCAGGAACCCATCCCGGGCAGGGTGCCAACCCACCGCAGGACACACACCAAGCACACACTAGGGCCAATTTAGAATCGCCAATCCACCTAACCTGCATGTCTTTGGACCGTGGGAGGAAACCGGAGCGCCCGGAGGAAACCCATGCAGACATGGGGAGAACATGCAAACTCCACGCAGGGAGGACCCGGGAAGTGAACCCGGGTCTCCTAACTGCGAGGCAATTGTTTGATATGTAATTTGAAATTATGGAGCAGAGGGGTAAAATCAAGGAAAATAGAATTTTGTCCCAAACATTAAAGAAGGCACTTTAAGAAGTTGTCGTTAGCAGTCACTAACAAGCAAGGTTCCACATTGCCCTTGGCTGTTAGAGTTTAAGTAGCCATTCTTTAGAGACTTTATAATCATGCCTTGTCTCATAGAGATGTACTGGCATCCTGCCCAGGTGTTGTTCTGCTCCCTGAGTTTGCTGGGTGGCCTCCAGCTTCCCTGTGACCCTGATCGGGTTGAAGCAGGTTTAGCTAATGGTTGGATGGTAGGACGTTATATTATTTGTGCCAGTGCTACTAGGGTGTTGTACTGTGTTAGCCATTATGGATGTAGTGAGAAGTCAAGCAAACTGACTCCTTTTATTGGCTAACTGAACAGATTACAATATGCAAGCTTTCGGGCCCCTTCTTCAGGGAAGATCTTGAGCACAGAGCCTGACTTCCCCCAAAAGCTTGCATATTGTAAACTTTTTTGTTAGCCAATAAAAGGAGTCATTTTGCTTGACTTGTGCCAGTGGTTAATCATAACTGCCTGAGTAGCTAATGCATCAACAAATGAAAGTTCCTCCTGGTGCTTTTATTACACTCCTAATAAGGGGGGTTTACTTATTAGCCATTCTGATTGATTTGCTGCATTTTGTGGTCCCTATCCAGGAACTGGTGAGAGCGGGAAGACCACTTTCATTAAACAGATGCGCATCATCCATGGAGATGGGTACTCCAGTGAACAATGCCAGGCCTTCAAGAGGCTTATCTACCAGAACATATACACTGCCATGAAGTCCATGGTCCAGGCGATGGACACGCTCAAACTTTCCTACATCCTCCCTGGTAATGAGGTACAAATACAATTCATCCCTTCAGCTTGTAGCAGTAATAAGGTTTCTTAATTATATTTTTTTTCTCTGCTTATTTTGCCACTGTGATTTTAGTAATATATTAGGGGGGCGCATCTCAAAGTCCCAAACCCGTGCCACAACTACAAATACACAGTCTTGGGTTCAAGTTATTTTATTTTACAAAGTACTTTTTCACAGGCTATTCACATAAACAATTCTTCTTTTTCTTTATTAATTCCTTCTCTTTCTCTTCCACTCCTCCCAGATGAGTTTTGTTCGACTCCACTCCCGACTCTCTGGCTGAGGCGGAGAAGCCCCTTTTTTAGCCTGGACCCCCAGAGTGCTTCAGCTGTAATAACACTGCCACCAAAAAACACTTCTGGGCCTATTGTAATATAAATTTGCATCTATAGAATTTGAAAAGGGACCCCCCACACACACACCCCCATCCCACCCTTCACATACAAGTCTGCTTACCTTGAACGGGGGTGCCACACCCCCCTACCCTCCAAAATTTTGTACATATATAAATTCACATTTGCAGACTTTAAAGGAGAACTACATACAATGGACAAAAAAACTTTAAAGGAAAAGGTTGAGTGAATGATGTAAAGAAAGGAAAATCATAAACATGATTCATAAATATCAAAAATGATAATAATATACACTCAGATTTCACATTGTTTGCACTGATTATTTATTTATTTATTTATAAAGCACTTTAAAAACAACATCAAGGCTGACCAAAGCGCTGTACAATAAAAAAAGGAAAACCCAACATATCAGACACACAAAACCGAAGGGTAAATGAAACAGAAACACATAAGAACTGAAAAGTTTCTTAATAAAAAGTATACAGATAGCCAACATATCATACTGGGTTAAAAGCCAGAGAGTAAAAGAGATACAACTGGTTTTGCTTCTTTTGGTTTTTTTTTTCTAATTGGAGCACAGACAGGTGAAGAAGTCACTTGCTCAGGGTCACACAGTCAGAAGTGGGATGTGAAAGCACAACGTCAGGGTTTGAAGTCCAAAACCTTAACCTCTGCTCTTCACTACCTGTCAATAATATTGGCTTTTGGCAAAAAAAAAAAAAAAAACCTGCAAGTATTATAAACAGAAAAAAAAACACAGTTAGTTAACCGATGGCACCATAATGGACACCCATTGTCTTACGATATTGCCCTGTCGAAGCCGGGTAGCACAGCTAGTGTATGTATTGTGGACATGTTGGAGCCGGACACCGACTGGCTGACACAGAAAGTCTTCAAATGCACACGTTTATTCACAACTCATAACCCTAAACGGCACACAATGTACCAATCACCCTAAAGCTCAATCTCTCTTGACTCCACTCTGCTTCTTCAGCCACTCCTCACTGGCAAGGTCCGTCCTTCTCCCACCCGACTCCGGCTTCCTGACTGGAGTGAGGAAGCCCCTTTTATTCAGTCCCCGGATGTGTCACAGATGGCCCCTGATTAACATCCGGCCACACTTCTGTGTGTGTTGGAAGTGCTGCAAGGGAATTCAGTCCTCTTTCCGGCAGCACTCCGGCACTCAGTGTATTCAAGTCCAGGGGCTAGCCAGGCGCCCCCTGGTGGTGGCCATGGTGGAGCATAGGGTTGGATCCCCCATCTCAGTGGCCCCCGTACAACCCAGGTGCGCTGCCCCCTTGTGGCCCAGGGAAAACCCTTCCTTCCTTCCAGTATTTCTGTACATCCGGCATCTCGGTGTGGCAAGGACCCTGGACATCTGTCAAAGTATATATAAATGTATTGTGGCCACCAGGAGGCACTCCAGCTCCTCAAACACCCAACACAAAGGCTCAGACAAAGATATAGAAGCACAAAGAGTCTTTATTTGTGGGAAACTCTTAAGCATTTCCCATGCCGCTACCACAAGTACAGCCAAGCACACAGTATACAGCATTCAGCAATATTTTTGTCTTCTTCTCCTCTCTCTGTCACTGCCACCTCCATTCCTCCTCACAAGCTTTGTCTTCCTTCGTTCCGACTCTGGCTCCCAGAACAATGGCAGGCAGCTCCTTTGATGTCCCTCTGGGAAGCTCTTCCAGTGTTCTGAAGCTGTTGTTCGGAAGCAGTTCTGGGTAAGGCGAGAGCCCGATAAAATAGGACTCACCAGTCCCTGCAGCACCCTATTGGTGCCACCCATGGAACCCAACAGGGCTGAGCCAACAAACTCCAACTCCCATGATGCCCTGTGGGAAACCATGTCACTGCTGCAACCCAGTGGGGCTGCCATCTAGCAGTCCAGGGGAAACAATGCCCTGTGCATGCTGTCTCCCCCTGTCCTGTCCTTCCATTATGAGAGCTTCCCAGCCAGGTAAAGACACCAACCGTCCCTCTCAGTATGTATATATGTATAAACTGTATGTACTGTGTGTGTGTGTGTTAATATGTACAATATACACAGTATATGTGTGTGCGTATTAATATATATGTGTGTGTTTGTATTAATATGTAAGTATGTGTGTGTGTTAATATATATGTGTGTGTTAATATGTAAATATGTGTGTGTATCTCGTATATACTGTATGTGTGTGTATTAATACAGTATATATATGTGTGTGTGAATGTATATTAATATGTATATATGTGTGTATGTATTAATTTGTATATATATATATGTGTGTGTGTTTACATAATATCCCCACAGTATATATACTGTAGTATGACCTATATATTATACCACTGTACATGAGTATGTGCTGCTTTGAAGCTGAAGTCCTCTACACAAACGCTAAACACCATTATGGATGTCTTGAGACAACACAGCAGCAGCAGCACTTTTTTGAAAAGCACATTCTAGAAACACTAAGGGCTTGTAGACCAGGACAGTGAGTTTAAATTGTCGAAGTGCATTTACTGAAGGCCGCGTGTGTTCACATCCTGTGGTGGTGACTTTCCATTTACCCAAGAGGGTCCAGCAGAGGAGATCTGCAGCTGAACTTCTCTAGAATTATCACTTGTGACATCTCGCCTTCTCACTTTGTTGCAATTATGTGAATTTCTCATCTTCATTTTCAGGAAAAAACACATGGGGGTGATGAAATTAAAGATACACTCTTTTTTTTGTGAAAATAAAAATCAAACTCTATGCATTATGTGTATATCACAACTCTTCAACTGTAATTTGACTGCAAAAATTCCATTTCTGTCTGCCGTGGTCAATATTATTTAATTTAAGTGACAGGTCAACATGAAGTGACACCTTTGCTCACTCGGGGTAGCATTGTTTTGTGTAAATTAATTCAAAGATTATGTCTTAATTTAAATCAAAAGTGGGAAACTGTGAGCATCAGAGGTAAGGGCTGTAATAATCAGTGGTGTGTGTGTCATGGAGAGTCTGGTGGGGTTACACTATACCCACATCAGCATTTTCGAACACACTCACCTGAGTCGTATACTTCTGAAAACGCCAGCTCAGCGCTGCAGTAGAGTTTAAAAACACAGAGTCAAATCGCGGTCTGATTGGTTTAGATTAGATAAACTGGATTACTCCGCCCTGATTGGACCCTGCACATGACGATGTCTCATTCTCAAACAAACATATTCCAACACAGCGGACACAGAGGGTTTACTCTCCATGGTGATTGTTCTGATGCTTACCTGTATGCATCTAAATTTCATTTTGTACACTTTGATTACAAATAATTTACCAGTCAGTACATTTTTACGATAAATGGTCGCTGTCGTTACCATCCCTTTAAAGGATTTTTTTCTGCTGATGTGCACATGCCCAGTGTTGGCGAACTTCTACATGATATGCGTTTTCGGTCGTTTTAGTGCGGAGGATACATTTTCGTAATTAATAATGTGACAACGCTGGTGTGGACGGAGATCGTTTTTATTTAAAAGCGGAGTTTTTTATGTGGACACAGACTTAGTGTGTGAAAACTCCTTTCTCGCCATCCTGAGAAGCCAGCCATGAAAGAAAGCGTGTATTGGGTGTGCGTGTGAGTGTGACAGAGAGCACAATGTTATAACCTGCCAGCAAAATGTCTGCCAAACACAACCATAAAAAATCACACAAAACGAACGTCTGTCCACCTCTTATTCTGTCAGACAGTACAACCACCAAAGGACAGGATCCAAAGATACTTCCACATACATGAGATTCTCGGCACTAAAAGCAGAAACACCAATGAACACCCATTCTGTAAATGGCGCGTGACGTGGCACAAACGTGACGGTCACCGCTCAGTGAAATGGAAAACCTCAGCAAGTCTTCCGGCTGATATGATCCCAAACATCTGTTTTTCAGTATCTTCTCAAAGGGCAAAGTGTGTTTTTTTTTAAGTAGTGTCCAATTTATGAGTGGTGATGCTGATGATGACTGTTCTAATGTAGTGAGGTGTACAAGTCGATGTATGGAATTTAAAAGTTCAAAGTTATGCCCAAAGCACTGAAAGACCTGGCCAAGAAAACTGGAAAGAGGCCAAGAGAGTCAGGCAGAAAGAACTTTTCTCAGACTCATTGAACATGTCGTGGAAATTGAAAACAAAACTGATTGGAAAGACAAAGCTGAGTTTGCCCGTATTAAGTAAGAGTCGAGATTCAAACAGGACTTAATGGTTGCACCACATCGCCATCTGCTGGAAATGGTGGAGACTGGCGCTGCCTCAGTTGGCCTGACGCTGATAATAACGGTCAGCTGAGGAAAATCTGCCAGAAAGACGCAACTCCTTCAGCAAAAGGCGTACGGGTCTCACAGTTTCAAGACATTGTTGATGAGAATCTTTTAATATTACAAGAAAATAGTTATAAATAACACTACAGTAGACAGCTCCCATCTACAATTATTCGTCATATTTACCTTGTAACACCAGCTCTTTGCAAATGTGCGTTTTGTAACCTTTGTGCACTTATTTTTTGAACGTGTTTAAGCAAAGTGGTTTGGTTTCTCGTTGTTTTTTCAGAGGACTGCTGGTGTTGATATTTTCTTAAAACACAACATAAAAATTTTGCTTTTTGATGAATCTGGAATATAAAAACATGGTATGTCTTTATTTATTACTAATGAATAATTCTGCATTCATAAATGTAAACAATCCAAGAAGAGACTCTCAAAAGCAGAAATTAAATATTGTATTAATACATTGGAAGGACTGAAAAACAAAACAGCTACAAACAATTATAAACTCTTGAATCGGTTTGTTTTTTTTTAATCTTCATTAATAAGACATTTAAATAAGACCCCTATAGATAAATAGATAAGTAGTACTTGATTTGTCCCGGAAGAGAAGTTTAGCTTTTTACTGAAGCTCAAGAAATATTATAACAACAATGACCCCTTCAAATACACATATGAATTACAAAAAAAGAAAACTTCTGATTTTGATAAAGATAAGTGAGACATCACAGTGAGCTGTAGTAAGGCATATATATAGCCACAGGTATTGACACAGTATTTTATTTTTTTATTATACTTTATTTGTCTGTAGAGACCCGCTAGTGTTACTTCACACACTTCTGCAGAATGATTTGTTTCCTATAAGTCCTCAATGCTGGTGTGTCACAGAGAGGGTGTGCAGCACTACTCATAATGGCACTCGGTTCTGTCTGCACTGGGTGTGTATTCATGTATGGATGTGTATGTGTGTATAATCAAGTCTCTACACGGTCTGCTCCATAAATGGACATTATGCCTGGCGCTGCTTCTGCGGTGCAACCTGAGCGGGTCTGACTTCATCTTACTGCCACCTGCAAGCCTCTCAGTGACAGCAGCAGCTCGCTGACATCCACGCCAGAAGTTATAGTGTGTGTGTTGTCACAAGAATAGACAAATGCCACAAAAAGGTTTGGGGTAGCCGCCCCCTATAATGTAAGTTGGTTTCAAAAAGAAAAGATTTTAGAGATCGTGGTCACACTGAGTTCAAGACAGAACTGATTTACAGGATACAAAATGGTGGCTTTAGGGTCGGACAAAGGAAGTGAGGTCAGCAGAGTCAGAACTGGAAGTGAGGGTCTGCAAAGAAAAGAGAAAGGGTTAGTGCACTCCGCCACCCCCTGGTCTGGCATGGAATTACCCTTATTTGAGCCCTTTAGCTGCCTCCCATGCACACATGTGTGACAGTGTATATTATTGTTTGTTTTTATTATATGGATTTATTTTGGAGTTTCTGTAAAATTTTACTTTCCCCTTAGGGGCAAAAAAATATCTAGCTAGCTATCTATCTATCTATCTATCTATCTATCTATCTATCTTATAGTGCCTTTCCTATCTATCTATCTATCTATCTATCTATCTATCTATCTATCTATCTATCTATCTATCTATCTATCTATCTAGTGCCTTTCCTATCTATCTATCTATCTATCTATTATATAGTGCCTTTCCTATCTATCTATCTATCTATCTATCTACTATCTATCTATCTATCTATCTATCTATCTATCTATCTATCTAGTGCCTTTCCTATCTATCTATCTATCTATCTATCTATCTATCTATCTATCTATCTATCTATCTATCTATTGTAAGAGAAAAGACAAGACATTATAAAAGTTTGGGGCACCTGAAGGCAAATCCATTATAACTGAAATGAAAATAAACATGTTAAACTAGTGGCGATGATAAAAAAATTACTTTTCAAATGTGTGTTTAAATCTTGACTGCCCTAAGATGGTGGCTCTTCCAGCTTTGAGGGCTTTTGGCTGGGAGATACGAGACCAGGCAGGCGGGTACAGGAAGTGACCTCAGTGGTGTTATAGCCGTTAATCTTCCAGTCTTAAGCGTGAGGAAGAGAAGAGACATCAGTCCACAGTGCCAGCCCCTGGATTGGTGGGTTATTACCATCACTAGAGTCCTTCAGCTGTCCCCTTAGACAAGGGTGTTGAATTTCAGTCCTGGTGGGTCGCAGTGGCTGCAGGTTTTCATTCTAACCATCTTCTTCATTAGTGACCAATTTTTGCTGCTAATTAACTTCTTTTGCCTTAATTTTAATTTGCTTGACTCAGGCCCCTTTGTCGTTTCTTTTTCCTTAAATAACAGTGAAACAAAAGAAGCTGCCACATGACCAACTCACCTGTGCCCGTAACACAATATTTGGAATTTAAAGAAAGGTGAAGGTCTCAGTAAGGTTGAACCCTCAGATCACCTAAACATTTTGACATTGGTGTTCTAGAAAAAACAGAAAGTCAACAGTTTTGGAAATGTCTGCTGTGGCAGAATGAGAGCAGCAACAAGCCATGGAATTAAATAACGGGTTTAATTAACAGCAAGAATTGGCTTCTTATTAAGAGACTGGTTGGAGTTTGAAGCCCCCAATTTAGCTGGTCATTTGTCAGCTCATTTCATGTCTCATGGCTGCCAATTAATGATGAAAATAATCAATTCAGAGGACTGAATCCTTAAAAACAGGGCTATTATAATGAAGGGAAAAGAAGTTAACTAGCAGTGAAAACGAGTCACTGATTAAGAAAAGAGTGAGAATGAAAAGCTGCAGCTACTGAAGCTCTCCCGGCCTGGAGTTGGACATCTTTGCCCTTAGCACACACACACACACACGGCAGTGTATGGTTAAAAGGTTATTTCCATGCTGAAAAGGAAAGAAAGTCAAAGACACCCTATGGCCTTCATCTCATTTAATGGTACCTTGATAAAAAGTATTACTTTCTAAACAAGTGGTAAATTGTATATATGTTGGAATCTAAAAGAAACTTTCAGGTTGTCTTAGAAATAAATTTTCTTTTATGAATGTACTATTAAATAATAATTGAAAATAAAGGCAGGACATTAGTAGTGTTGTAGATAGATGGCAGTCTGTCACATGAAATAACCTTAATTTCACAAAACAACAGTAGCTTGACTTATTTGTCATTTTGGCCCATTTGTAAACCCAGAAGTGAACTTTAGGAATGTCAGCACCTTGCATTTTGCTTGGTTTTTTGAATAGAATAACAGCTTTCAGCTGTGCTAATGCAAGTACAAAGGTTTCTCTAATAACTGATTAGTATTTAAATATTACTAACTAAGGATGAGTGAACAGATTTGATCACCAGGAAACATTTGAAGAAAGGCCCGCTGAAGTTTGGGCTTTGTAGTCTTGTATGAATAATAAACTATAGAGCAGTCATTTAAGCAGTAAATAAGTCATTTGCAACACTAGTAATGTCTTAGCTTTATCTTTAAATGATTAGAGCTCCCACTCTAAAGGACGTCCACATGAAGTTTCCTTCCCATACTTGAATGCAGCATAAGCCATCATAAATAATATGTATTTCTATTAATATATTTTTAAGACAACCTAGTTAAATTCTTTCAGAATGCTGCAACATTGAAGTAAAGACCCTCAGGGTGGAGTCCTGACCCATTTGTTGTGTTAATTCCACAGAGTGGTATTCATGCTGGTTTTCCTTTACAGAGGGTCACTGCTGTCTTCCCACGGTTTGATTTTTATTTCAGTCAGACAGCTGGCAGTTTGCAGTCTTCATTATTAACAAAACTGTTACAATCATAAGGACATTTTTTTGGCTTATCTTTTTTTCTTTTTGAGTGTATATTGTGGTGATTCTGCAACCACAAAAACAGATGAGACCCTCATAAAGACCCACATAAAACAGCACTAAAACAGCAGTAAAAGCTTTACTGGGTGGCCCTAATATACAGTCGGCTTCACCCAGGCAAGCCTGACTATAAATGACCAGCAGCCTTCACACCAGACTAGGCCCCAAAATGGAGAACAGGGTTTTAAAGTTCACGAGAGTATCAGAATTCTCAAAATATGCCTCACAAGAGGGAGAGCCTTGAAGTCTCTTGCTTGTAAAGAGTGAAATCCTTCAAGAATTTTTATAAAGAGAATATTTGCCCACAAAAGGAACAAATACAAGAGAAAGCTCACAAGGGCGTCATAAGGCAAAGAAGTCCCAAAATCCAAGGGAAGAATCCAATATACAGAGCAAAAAGACAGAAGAACAAGAAAATATAAGAAAAATACTCCCAATAATCTCCAAAGAACTGACCGGAAAGAACCAAAGAGACTTGCTTATGGTGTCAGCCTGATTATAAAGGTGGGGGTAGACCCCAAACAATGAGGTTAGAGTAGCCAGAGTAGTCATACCAGGAACATGGCAGAACAAAATATATACACATAGAAACTAAATAATCACAAAATAAAAAAGTATGGATATAGAAACCCATATAGAAACAGAAGCAAAACTCCAAAAACCCTAAAGAAGTAAAAGCAATGCTCACAAGAAAGAACTGCACACTGTGGGACTTACTGTCCAGTTCTCATGGTCCTTCAGTAATGACATAAAAAGGTGGCTCTGCCTCATGAACAGAACACATGAAAAATGAGAAAACACTTTAGATACCGTGAAAAGATCAGACTCAACACACTTAAAAAGGTTTGGGGCAGCCACCCGTGTATTATCCCTGACTGCAATGGGCTTTGAGAATAAGACAGTAGTGTCTTTGAAGGAGTCCAAACAAGAACTAATGATTAGTGGTTAAGATGGCGGCTTTAAATGCCAAGACTGGAAGTGATGTAAGGGAACCGGAAATTGCCTCCTTCTGACATCGTAACCAGAAGTGACGTTCTTCTAGGCACCGTAACCGGAAGTGTCGTCTTTAGGGATGAGTCTGGTAGGTTTTCCTGTTTTTGGTCTGTAGAGCTAACGGAAGAAGGTTTAGTGCACCCTGCCACCCCCTGGCCTGGCGTGGAATTACCTTCACTTGGTCCGTACAGCTCCCTCCTGCTTGCATGTGTAATTAATAAACATAGCATCCATCCATCTTCTAAACCCACTTATGCTGAGCAGGGTTGTAGGGCAGCTGCAACCAGTTTTGTCAAACATTGGACAAAAGGCAGGAACAAACCATAATATGAACAAAATGTACATAAATACTACAAACACATCAATAATCTCATAAACAATATAAAATAAACATTTCCCAGGGAATAAACCTTGGCTGTAACTTAATATTGATAACCTTTCTTATAAGACGTGTTCTTGTTGGTCGTGCATCTTGTCATCTTTTATATCTAATTAGCAGAAAATACAGCCTGTTTCTAATCAGCTGTGACTTGATGTTTTTTGGAAATGAGTCTCGTCTGATTAAGCAGCACACATACTTTGCAGGGGCTTTATGCATGCACTGAAGTAAAGTGTGCCCACCTTATTCTAGGGTATTCTTAAATAACCTGGGGTGGCATTAGTGTATGGAAGACACAATTAATAACGTGGTTTAATTTAGTAGGCTGCTAGAATTTCTGTAAGTAAGAGAAAGCAGGGGGAAAAGAAGGTCTGTCAATATCTGAATCATTCTGTCCTGATAGGAAAACGCCAGGCGTCTGCTGCAGGTTGATGTTCCTCAAGTACAGACCTTTGAGCCCCAGGATGTGGATGCCATTCGGAGGCTGTGGGAAGATCCAGGCATTAAGTGGTGCTACAGAAGACGGCAGGAATACCATCTGCTGGACTCGACAAAGTAGTGAGTTACACCCCAGATATCCAGAGCAGCTGTTCATGTTAAGAAGAAGATCAATGGGCTGTTGTTTTGGAGTACAAAATGTAAAAATTTAAAGGAAGCTTGAAAACATGAGAGAGTTCAACTAAGTACACACTAAGTACACACAACTAAGTACACACTAAGTACACACAACTACTGTCCAACACAAATTCACATTAGTTCTTATGTTTTTCAGTTACAGAGTTACAGAAAGCTGGTGCAACACATAAACCAGCTCTCGGTGGGATGCCATTCCACTACAGCAGGGGTCGCCAAGTCTGGTCCTGGAGGACCACTGTGGCTGCAGGCTTTCATTCTAGCACTTTATATTTAATGAGTGCCCTGTTTGTGCTGCTAATTAACTTCTTGCAAATTCATTTTAATTGAATTGCTTTTCTGAGATTTGTTCCCCTGAATTTCTTTATCGTTGCTCTGAATTGTTTCATCCATCCATCAATCCATTTTCTAACCCGCTGAATCCGAATACAGGGTCACGGGGGTCTGCTGGAGCCAATCCCAGCCAACACAGGGCACAAGGCAGGAACCAATCCTGGGCAGGATG